>NC_135536.1:135460394-135761303 GCF_045843805.1 Urocitellus parryii | reverse complement strand
TAAGTCTTGAATATCTTCTGTGGAAATAGAAGCCCTAAAATAAATCCCAAATTTTACCTCAAGGCCCAAGTAGAATCAGCTTTTTTTTTTTTTTTTTTGCTAAGAGTTTGGAGGAACACACCATTCAGTTAAATATAGATTAGTTTCAAGTCATAGTTAATCATACTAATGACCCAGAAATCAGTCAAGACCATAGAAAACTACTAATTCAAGTGACTCAATTCACTTAGTACTCAGTGTAGAATTAGGGGATGAAGTTCAGCAACCTCGTTTCCTCCCTGTATCTCAGGTACAGGTAACCAAGTCTACTGAAGCCCAGTGTGCTGGTGCTTCTTTCTTACTTCCCTGGTTGTGAGAAATCCCTTCCCTGGAGCTATTTGGAATATGTCTCAAAATCAGGGTCTTCCTTTTTCACTTGGTGGAAACTGAGCTGTCAGAATGGTATTAAGCTTCAGTTGAGGAGGGAGCTGCAAACCACATTGTTTCCTGAGGCAAGGGTAAGGCTGTGTATGTGAAGATTCCTGAGGAGACAGATTTTCCACACCAAAACAGATACAGAGAATTCATCTTTCCTTCTCCCTTTTGTTCTGTGGGGTAAGAGCTCAATGAGTTGGAGATGCCAGCAGCATCCACTTAGTCCACTGATTCAAATGCTAATCTCTCCCAGAAGCACCATCACAGGCTCACCCAGAAATAAGGTTTTACCAGCCAACTGGGCATCCCCTTGCCTAGTCAAGTTGACACAGACAATTAGCACAAAGAGCAGTGTGTTCTCCTCTCTAAAAAGGTAATTTTTGAGCAGAAGTGCGAATCATGCAAAGGAACTAGTTGGGTGAATCTCAGGGAGATAAGTAGTCTTAACAGAGTTATCAGCAAGTTAAAGCAAAATTCAACTGAAGTAAAAAGGTCAGAGATGAGCAAGAAGCATTGGGTCAGTGGGATCACGGTTGGGGTCATGAAAGTCATGAGAGACCTTTGGATTTTATTATGAGTGAGGCAGGCACCCCAACAATTGTAAGCACAGAGGTGACTTTGTGTTTTGTGGTGAGAAAAGTTGAAAGAAAGGATGAAAACAGACATGAGATCCAAATTCCAGACTTCTGGTCCTGTTCTTTTGGATGAAGATCTCAGCATGTACATAGTTTCAGTTTTCAGTGTAGAGAATTCTTTAGGTCACTAGAGCTGACTTCTTCCAACTGTTTCCTCCTTGCTCAGGCAAGTGAGGTGAGATCTAAAGATGGATTGCCCAGCCCTTGGATCAGTCAGAGGAAGCCCTGTCCCTTTTGTTGTTCCCATCAAAGACCGGTGCTTAGGTGGTCAAGTCCAAAGAATGTTAACTCCAGACAGGAAGTATTCATATATACCACTGAATGATCAGAACTCACTGTAAAAGATGAGCTGTTTTTAATCATTCCTAGAAAATTCACACAGAAATGGGGCACTAGGGCCCGGGAATCCCTCAGTTTCTCTGTGACTCATACCACCATCCACTTCACCATGTCACTGATATCAAAACCAAGTACTGTGCCTCATCTTCTGCAAGTGCTAATTTAAGAGAAACATTGTGAGAGAAAAAAAGAATAACTAATATATCATTTATTCTTTCATCCCTTTCCCATGATTTTTTTTTTTTTGGGAGGAGGTTCCCAGGGATTGAATTCAGCAGCACTCAACCACTGAGCCACATTCTCAACCCTATTTTGTATTTTATTTAGAGACAGGGTCTCACTGAATTGCTTAGTGCCTCACCATTGCTGAGGCTGGCTTTGAACTTGTGATTCTCCTGTCTCAACTTTCGGAGCTGCTGGGATTACAGGCTTGTGCCACCATGCCAGGCTTTCTTTCCCATGAATGTTGAGCAAGGATGCAGATATGAAAAGTGAATACAGGATTCCTATTCTAGTGGAGGAAAGGAGAAGGAGCAAACAACTGCATAGATAATATCATTTCAAATGCTATAAGGAAAAAACTCAAATTAGACATCATCAACCTCTTGCAACATTGTCTAAGATATGAGGTAAAGGCAGCATTAGGGTCATTATCTGGGTCAATCTCTTGGAGGTGGAATACCAAGAAGAAACTAGATTCCTAAAAATATGTAGTGACAAAGTCAGTAATAGTTACCTAGAGTGGTCACATCCATTGCCGTGGCAGTTAATAGTCCCCAAGACACGATTGCTGTGGATGGATATGCTGGTGCTAATGGAAAAACAAGTAGCAAATAAGATAACAAAAATAGTTCTTTTTGAAGAAGTCCAAGAGGAAAAGTATGGTTTGTGATAATTGTGCAAGGACTGCAACCTCTGAATCAAAAGTTGCCAGTTTCCCAAGGGGGTGTGCTATCATGCAGTGGTCCAGTGGGCTGCACCCTCAGCTCCCCACCCTCACCCCATGCACCTTGTGTCCTGGCTCTTGCTCCTCCAAATCAGCCACCACAGTCCTCCCTGCCTTGGGACACAGTGAAATTTACCAATCACTTTTCAAGTGTAAGGCATCAGATGCAGGCTGTCATGGAGGATGGTTTGAGCTCTGATGGGTAGGAAGAGTTCCCAAGCTCTCTCAGGCTCCATCTTCTCAGATCCTCTCCAAGGAAGTGGCCTTTGAGAATACAAAAGAGAAAGAATACTAATGCAGATTTATGTTATTGCAAGCAAAGGAGCTTTTCCATACAGGGACATTTCCAGGTAATAGAACTTAACCATTTGCTTCCCATTGAAAGAACAACAACAGAAACAAAAATGTGCTAATTTTATTTACTCATGCCCTATAAAGGTTGTTTCTCCCTCTCTCGCTCTCTCTCTCTCTCTCTGTGTGTGTGTGTGTGTGTGTGTGTGTGTGTGTGTGTGTTGGATTAGTCTCAACCACATGGGATGAAAACATGGGAGTGGCAATCTACCTCTTTGCATTTTCTTCATTTTAAAAAAGTTAAATTGCCCCTAATAGCTTATGACTATCTTTAAGAGATGGAATTCTATAAGAATATGGATGCAAGCCACCACATGTTTGGAGAGCAATAATCTGCTTGTTTTCCTCTGATTCCCAAATTTTCTTGCTTCTCTTCCTTGCTGTCACTTTCCTGGTGACCATTTTTGTCTTATCATAAAGCAATTATAGCAATGGTATCACTATGTCCCACTCTTCTCCCACTCCCATCCTCCACTCAACCCCTTCTAATCTGTAGGGTTTGGCAACTGATTACAATTGTATGCAAAATTAAGATAATTCCATTATGAGTGAGGACTTGAGAAAAACTTCTATGTCTAAAACATGCATGGTTTTGAATATAGACTCTGTGGTATTTATTTTGGCAGGTTTTCACTTTTGAGCCCAGTGTTGACAGTATCCAAAATAAGTGGAAAGTAGGTTTGAGAGAAAAATATGTAACTAAATGAAAGGTAGATTATTAGATGATGATGATGATGATGACGATGACAATGATGATGATGACAATGGCAATGATAATTTTAGTGACCTTTCAGAACATGTATTTGTAGCTTCAGTGGCAGCCTGGTAGGTGTAACTCATATTAGATCAGATACTGTGCATCAATACCAAGGAAAGAACACGGACTGCCTCATAAACCCTGGTCCTGTACCTTGCTGTGTTAGTAGGTGCTTCTGTGCTGTGAATGTCACATAATTTTCCTGTGCCAGTTAGATCAACTCTAAAATGGGTCATAAGTTGATCCCCTTCACCAAATTGTTTATGAGAATGAACTAGGAAATGAGTGTGGGTAACAGCTTGAAAAATAGAAAGTACCATATGCATGAATGTGTAATTCCTGTTAATTACTTTTTTCAGGCTCTGTCCTAATTTTGCCCATGGTAATGACAACCAGAAACCAGAATATTAGGGAAGATAACAGCCAAATCAAAATCAGAATCTAGAGCAGTCAAATCAACAAAAACAACTGGAAATCATCAGTGAAAAAAAAAAGCATTTCTTGTAAACAAAATGATTATTTGATTGTAAATGAATAGTATAAAACTTAGCATAATTGTGTCTTTTTTTCAATTAAATTGTAGACAATTTCAACTTGGCTAAAATGCCACTGATTAGCACACTGTACTAGAAGTTGGGATAACTGGGTGTCTACATTGACTTTTAAAATAAAGTAACTGCATCGGTGGGCAGATTGCTTCCTCTCTATGGATCTGATCTTTCTGGAGAATGAGGGCACTGAAATACCTCTCCCTAAACTTGCCCAGTTTTGCTATTTCTAGGATATAAAATAAGAGGGGGCAGCAAGACCCTCTTTGTCTAGGACATGGGACAGTTGTGGCAGGGGGACTGAGAATCATTCTGGGGAGCAGAGCATGATGTCCCTATCTCCCTATATGCAGAAAAAGTTCATGAGCTGCTAACAGGGAATTCCTGGGTCCTGGGATTTTCAAGTGGTAATACTTGACACTCCATCACTGTTTATCATTAACCATTGTAACAAAGTTTTTATGGCTCCTTCTTCCATGCTCTGATGGTCATTGATCAACTGCAAACACATGGTAAAAAGAAGGAGAAACTCCCTTTGTGGTGCTTCAGCTGGGCATATGAGTTGGTTGGCATACCTGCACCTCCATGTGTGAGTGGATCATTCTTATTTACTGGTGCCTTATCTACTTATATGGAACCATGGTGCCGTTCAGTGGAAATAGAAATAACTGCCTCATTTTAGATTGTCCTGGAATCATGGACCTGGTGCTGCCTTAACCAGATCACTAACTTCTTTTCTTCCTTTGCCTTTAATTTTTTTATGTTTCAAAAATTGTATGTTTCAATTTTTTGTATGATAAAAATACAACCAAAGTTGAAGTATTTAATTGATTTCATTTTTACAGGCAACAAAATGAGGAGCAAATAATTTGTGGCCTTGTGCCAACAGACTGTTATGCCAACAGGTGCTCACTTTTGATCCTTTGATCTCAAAATGTGATCTCCAGTTCAGATGCAGATCTCAGATGCCCTAGATCCTATCAAGCCCTATCTCTTCTCCCAGGAAGAGGGCTTGCCTAAAAGCCTCTCAGCTCCATGGTACAAGAGAAGGTGCACACAGAGAAAGCTATGGCTTTCAGGGACAAGATAATAAAATCAGCAGAGGAAGGGTAACCATCCAGAATCTCTGTCTCCAGGGTGACCTATGTTCAGGTTAGGCTGCTACAGATGCAGGTTGTTTCAGTGATGATTCAGATACATATTGAAGATAGTATAGGAAGCCAGATTTGTTGACAACATCAATTGAATTTAAGCAAATCATTTCATCTAAACTCATGAGGGCTTAGTATCTCCATCTGTATAATGAGGCCATTGCTTTAGGAAAGCAACCTGTGCTCTGACATTCATGACAGATCTTGCTATTTGGTGCTAATACTCTTTCATATCTCATTACTTCTCAAAATGTGCACCAAAATTTACTTACTAGTCAAAAAGAATAGACATGTGAAATGTATATTTGAGATCTCTGATCTAGTGGAGGAATTGCTTAAGTGGAGATAAGAGGAGAACTTTAGTGGCATTGGTGTCCTAAGAAATACTTAGCAACTAACTATACAGGAGGTAGGGAAAATTGATGGGTTGCATTTATCAGTTTCCATGATATAAATACTCCCATTGTGGCCATTTCACACTAACCACATACTAAGTAGTTTTCAAAATTCTATAAAATTTTGCTAGTGGTTCTTGTAAGATTCTACTACAAGCCAACTCTAGCACAATTCTTGTCATTGCTTCCTGGCTAATGTATAGGGATATCTGTTACCTCAATGAAATTAAATGCAAAAATGTGTATGTAACCACCTAAATATTTCTGTGTAACCAATCTGAAGTTTTTATTATACGTTTGATAAGATCATGGTCCAAAATGCTTTAAGAACCACAGGCTAGATGATATCTATCCATGTTACATATTACAATTAATAGCTGGTTCGACACTCATTTTTAATAAGTATATAGTCCCCTTGTAGTTAGAAAGTACATATAACTAATTATTGAAGGTGATCCATAAACACAAAGGACATATGTTGCTACTAAGGCAAAACTGTACATTTTTCATATGTCTTCCTGGGACTCTGGGTGATTGCATGAAACAGAGAGCTTGCCAATCCATAAAAGGTAATAGCATAGTAGGAAATAAATCTTCTACTATTAAGCCACTGGGACTGGGGGGTAAATATGATACTGTAGCAAAATCTAGACTATTCTGAATATCGTTGATAAGATGCTTTCTATTTTTAATTATATAGTCTTGAATAAATGGTCTATTATGTCATACTTGAAACCCTAAATGGATTTAATAATCTATGTAAAATTCTTTCCTGAAACAGCTTTGCTTTTAGACATCATCCAAGATCTAGAGTCCAACCTTGAATTACTTATCTCTCTTCACTGATCACAATTTCCTTCAAGTCCACTTTCCAAGCATTCAGAATTCACCATGGGACCACTCTGTGCCATGAAGGCCATGGGTTACTATCTATTAAAGTTCAATATCATACATTCTATGTTTTTCAATTGAGGAAACATCTTCAGTTTATATCGGGTTATATCAATAGCAGCCTTGGTGGTAGTTACATGTAACACATCCAGAGGATGATGCTGTTAGCTTCTGTTATAGTTGAGAAAGACAGTTGTTTGTGATTTAATTTTGTTATTTAATTTTGAGAGCTTTAAGAATTCTTCCTAAAACAAAATAGCTTCTTAATGCTCTTATAGCCCAACCTGAATTTCCACCATTTGAACTCAATTTCAGTGGCCAAAAAAGGACCATACTTAAAAACTTCCAGCTGAGTATGTTGGTAAATGCCTATAGTACCAGCTACTTGGGAGACTGAGGCAGGAAGATCACTTGAGACAAGCCTAGGCAACATACTGAGCTCCCATTTAAAAAATACACACACATACATAAATATTTGTAATACGTATACACACACACACACACACACACACCCAGATCCTTGAATAGGATATTAATCAATGAACAGTAACTTTCTTGTACTACTGACACTTGAGAGAATTCTTTCTTTTCTGGAAGTTGGGTGAGAGCAATGAATTGAAGAACTGTGGCTTTTGTAAAAGAAGAGAAATGAGTGAGGAAGGATATGGGGTCATTGGGGAGCAAGAATATTGCCCAGGGAAAACAACTATAGATCTCTCTGCAATACATAAACTAGTGAAATGAGGTCTAATAACTGATGTGCTTTACATATTACTGGCTTTAAGTGATTAGTCCTCACTTACGTGGGAAAATGACTGGAAGTCAAAGAAGCTCAATGTCATGTATAAGATCCACCAGTTTATAAGTAATAAAGGATTTATTTAAATCCAGTGGTGGTGGTGTTTATTCCAAGTACAGGATACTTACCGTTTTTGATTTGTTCTATTTCTGAAATGTAGAAGGAGTTTTCTTTTACTTTATTTAATTTCATATAAAAATTACAGACCATACTACTTCAGGGAAAAAATTCAGAAGCAACATGACTGAATATGGCAAAGATCAAACAATGGCCCAGGAACAGCCTAGACTTGTGTGGGTTCCTCACTCTTTTTTTTTTTTTTGAGGAAAGACAGGGAAGGCTCAGAAGTAAACAAAGAGGGGTTGATTATTATATGTTTGAATCACAAGCATCTGTCCACCCCATTCATGAATTTAATTTTTTTTAGGCAACTAATAACTGGCCTCCTCACTACTCCTGACCCTTTGCTGTTCAAAGAGGTGGAAGAAACAACTCTTCCCTTATAGAGTGAACAGTGTGAAGGGAGATAAATAAAGGATAAATGAATAAACAAATTACCTGGGTGACAAATGCCATGGAAGTGAAAAATAACACTTTGTGAAATAATTGCAATCTGCTTTATACAATAAACATTTCACTGCAGGGCTGGATGGGGCAGATGTATGACCTCCAAAATGATTTTTTTTTTTTTGGCGGGGGAACAATAAGGTGTGTTGATAGCTTCTACCTGGCTCATCAATAACCCCATAACCCCAAGGCCCAGCAAACCCCATGGATACAAGGATGAGGAGCAGATAAACTCAATCTAGTCATAGTGATAAACACAGGGGTCCCATAGTAGGAATTTAAGCCCTGATATCTCAAGAAATTATCTTTATATTAATCCCCTTAGCATCAGACAGAAGAAAACAAAGCAAATGACAACAACCAGGCATTTGGCACAACTGGTAGCAGTGACAAAAATCTGCATTTTTGCACAGGCTAAACAAGAAGACAAAATCCAGGTAAGGTAATGTCTAAAGAAAGCTGAGAAGGAGGAGTTACACAGGAGCAAAGAAAGAGGGTAGTGATGGCCAGATGTGTGTGGTCTGTGATTTTTTTTCCCATTTCCTGTGTAATGATGTGACTGAGTTCAAATGCAAATATAACAGAGTGTGGGCCTACAACGGGTCCAGCCTTGTTTTATTGTTATGTTGCATTAAGTCTCTGTTGATGACCCAAAATATAAAATAGCAGTATTTTTAGATAAAGCAAGACGATGTACCCCTATAGCAAACAATCCCTGGAAAGCTCATTTATCCACTTTATTTTCCAGTTCCAGGCAAAGATGCATAGTTGGAAGCTTTCCATATGGACACCAATGAGGATACTTCTCCAGGATCTCCCCATCATGACCTACCTGGAGCTTCCTGGAGTTTTGATTATTCATTCTAAGGGACCACAGAGGGTGTCTGAATAGAAGATCTGAAAAAACAGAATGAGATTTGAAATAGTGTCAGAGTATTGAACAGGACAGTTTCCATAGTCAGACATTAGACTACAAATCCAAGGTTAATTAATGTCTGTATGGATTTTGGCCAATTACTTAAACATCATGTCAGTCAGGATCTAACTGGGATTCAGATGCCCCATGTATATTTAAGCCTAAGGAATTTAAATCTGGATTTGCACAGGTGGTGAGAGAGCTTAGAGGTCTAATAGAGGATAATAGGAAATACAGATGATAGCAGCAGCAAAGGGAAGCCATTCCCCAGAACAGAGGGAGCAGAGGGAGCAACATTACCTTCCAGAAGCTGGCACCACAGCAGGACTTTTTGTTAATTGGTGAAACCAAAAAAGAGATGTAGCCACTGCAGGAGACCTGAGGTAAACTCCAGGGACATAACATTATCCTGGCTTCTCTTCTACCAGTCACACTCCATAACATCTCAATAGTCCCCAAAATGACCAAATCTAGCCAGAAACCTACTGACATGAAGCCTAGGAAATAGGCTGAAGGGCTCAGTCGCCCTGCAATATATGGCTTGGTTCAATATAGGCAGCTGATCACAAGGCTGTTATGATCAGAAGTCTCTGTCAACAGATATTTCAAGTGCATCATCCAGTGGTATGTTGGCTAAATTTTAGCAACTGACTCTCATTCTGAAAAGCCTTGATTTGTAGCTGGTTTCTGGGACATGAATGCGGTCATCATGGCTAACTTCAAACAAATAAGCAAACGTACTGAACACAGCCTTGGAAAGATTAGCATGTACATACGTGTATAAACAGACTCCCGTAAACACTGAGAGGAAGCATGTGAAGGAGATGGTAAACAGACTTGTACAATTCCAGAGGAACTACGTCACTACCAGTCATTGAAACTTGTAGAGAAATAGGGGTTTGGACTCTGTTTAATGAAAATTTCTCAGATTTGGAATATATACTCCTCTGTAGGTATCTGTTCTTCATCACTTGGGGTCATATTCACTGGAAATTCCTTAAAGATATTTTTAAGGCAATCTGTATTACATAGGTGGAAAGTCATGAAAGTATATGCTTTTGAGTTCCAGAGACATGAATTTGAAATCACCACGTGATGTTGGAGCTGAGTTGAAATCATTGACCCTCACGATGTCAGTAGAACAATGTTAGCCCTTAATACCTGGACTCTGGTTAGGAATTATTTTGCATTTCACTGTTGATGTGAATTAACTCTTGACACTATCTGGATGGTTCCTCTTTCCACCTGTAGTATCTATCAGGCTATTTCCCTCCACATCTCTCTATCCCTTTGTCATCTTGTCATTGAACCAAGCAACAGTAAACTAGCAGATGAGCTCATTGATGTGTGTCATGCTTGGATTTCTATTTAGCTTATTTCTGTGATTACACAAAAGTACTATAGACCTCATTACATAAGTCCATTCTTTAAAGGCGCTCTCCACAAACTGCTTGAGTTACTACTGCTTTTGACAATCTAGGAGACAATTTCTTGGGCATGCATCAATTCATGTACATTAGTGTGGCATTGGAAGTTCTGAAGACAGGCTAGAGAGTCAGCCTTTCATATATGTAGGACTTTGTATCTGTGGATTCAACTAATCACATATTGAAGCATTTGTGAAAAAATTTATCCATATTTAACAAGTAGAGACTTTCTCTTATCTCTATTCCCTATATAACAACTATTTACAATACATTTACATTGTAGTTGTATTTCTAGTAACCTAGACATGATTTAAAATATACAGAAGGATGTGCTTAGGTTGTGTGCAAACACATAATTTTGTACAAGGGATGTGAACACCTGCAGCTTTTGGTGACTGTGGGTCACTCCTGAAATAAATCCCTGATGGATATTGATGGTGTAATAATAGTGTCCAAGAATGCAGTTGTTCTAATATTTGTCCATATGAGTCAAATTTCTTTGTCAATATGTACCTCTTTCATTTTCTCCATGTGTTTACCTATTTGTGTTGAAATCAATCAAAATTTGTTCCACTTATTCATTTGCACTTTCAAAAAATTTTGGAGAATATAAACAAAGCTTGGTGCAAGGGCCAGGAGATGTAATAGTGAAAAGAAAATAATTCTTATTTTCATGATGCTTTTGAGATGTTCCCAGTCCAGTGGAATAGAAGATAATGAGAACCAACCATTAGAGTCAGTACCTATCAATTTCAAGGAAGGTGAAGGCTGAAGTGTTCTAGGAGAGATAAGCAAAATCAGCTTGGAGATCATACAAGAGAAGTAACTAAATAAAGATCTGAGAGCTGTGTACAGGATTGCAGAATTGCAATGAGGAAGAAAAGACCATCTCTGGTAAAACTAGTAGATTGTGTCAAATCCTGGAATAGAAAAGAATCAGAGGAAAATCACTTCTTACCAGGTGCCGGATTCACTTTCCTATGTGAAACAAGCAGAAAACCTGGAATGTTATATGGTCTCCAAGTCACTGGACCTCAAGAAACAAGGGGCAATAATCCCCAAGAGAAAGGAAACAAATAAAGTAATGGATATAACTTTCCCAGTTTGTGGCCTGTAAAGAATTTCAACAACAGAAAAAAACCAAGGCAAATACAAGTGGAGTTCTGACTGAGGATACAGAGCTGAGAATCCAGAGTAATCAATGCAGGTAAAATTCACAGTGAAGTGTCACAGAGGAAAGAGATGCCCAGAAAGAGATCTTTGGAGATATACAGAGAGACTGTCATAACAATGAGCAGAGTGCTGGTCAGCACTTGTGTTGGAAAAAGCTAGCCCAAGTCTGAAACAAAACAAAACAATATAATAATAACCTCAAATAGAGTTGCCTCTGCAGGTTTCTACAGGTTATCAATTTAAACAACTGTGGATTGAAATGTTATTTTTTAATTGTGTCTGTACTGAATATGTACAGAAGTTTTCTTTTTCTCTATTCCCTAAGCAATGCAGTATAACAACTATGTACAGAGCACTTACATTACATTAGGTATTATAAGTTATCTAGATATGATTTAAATACACAGGAAGATGTGCTTAACTTGTATGCCAATATTACATTCTTTATATAAGAGGCTGGATAATTCATGAATTTTGGTATGTTATGGTTTGGATGCATGGTATCCCCAAAAATTTTATGTGTGAGACAATGCAAAAAGGTTTTTATCATTAGTGGGAAATGATGAGCTCTAGAATAAATCCCATTATAGCCACTTATACTCTTAAAAACATGGTCTAAAAAAGTCAAATTACATAAATTTACTTCAGGCCAGAAAAAAAAGTTAAAGCTTATTTATATAAAAACAAAAACATCCAGCACTCAATAAGGCACAATCCCTATTATGTAAAACCTAACAAGTATTAGTTAAATATAATGCAGAAACAGATGACCCATAATAGGGACAAAAATAAACCCATCAAAACTGTGCAGAACAGGCACAAGTGTTAGGACTATAACAGAAGCACTTACATACCTGTATTTTATATAATCTAAAACTTTAAATGAAACATGAGGTATAATTTTTAAACTACCCATACCAAACTTATAGAGATAAAAACTAAAATGTATGAATAAAAAACACACTGAATGAGATCAGTGGCAGATAAGAGCTAAGACAAAACTGAAAAGAGATTATTGGACTCAGGGACAATTTAAGTGCACTAATACATGTGTAACTGGAATTCGTAAAGAGTAGGTTGGGGAAGGGGAAGGATATTTGAAGAAAATGAAAACATTTTTTTAATTTTTAATTTTATTTTATTTCGCAATTTTCAAAAAAAATACTTTTAATTAATTAATTAATTAATTTTAATTAGGTGTGTATGACAGAAGAATGAATTTTGATTCATTGTACACAATTGCAGGACAACTTTTCATTTCTCTGGTTTTACACAATATAGTGTCACACCATATATGCAGTCATATATATACTTAGGGTAATGATGTCCGTCTCTTTCCACCATCTTTCCTGCCCCTATACCCTTTCTCTACTTCTTCCTCCTTTTTGTCTCAGCCAAAGTTCCTCCATTTTCCCCATGCACTGCCCTCCCCACTTATGGATCAGCATACACTAATCAGAGAGTACATTCGGCCTTTAGTTTTATGGGATTGGCTTACATTGCTTAGGATGATATTCCCCAACTCCATCTATTTACCTGCAAATACCATAATTTTATTCTCTTTTAATGCTGAGTAATATTCCATTGTGTAAATATACCACAGGTTTTTTTTTAATCCATTCATCTATTGAAGGGCATCTAGGTTGGTTCCACAATTCAGCTATTGTGAATTACGATGCTATAAACATTGATGTAGCTGTGTCCTTGTAGAATGCTCGTTTTAAATCCTTTGGGCATAGACTGAGGAGTGGGACAGCTAGGTTAAATTATGGTTCCATTCCAAGTTTTCTAAGGAATCTCCATACTGCTTTCCAGATTGGTCACACTAATTTGCAGTCCCACCAGCAATGTTTGAGTGTGTCTTTTCCCCCACATCCTCGCCAACATTTATTGATGTCTGTATTCTGGATAACTGCCATTCTTACTGGCATGAGATGAAATCTTAGAGTAGTTTTGATTTGAATTTCTCTAATTACTGGAGATGTTGAACATTTTTTCATATATTTGTTGATTGATTGTATATCTTCTTCTGAAAAGTGTTCAGCTCCTTAGCCCATTTGTTGATTGGGTTGTTTGGTTTTTGTTGTTTAATATTTTGAGTTCTTTATATATTCTGGATATTAGTGCTCTATCTGACATGCATGTGGCAAAAATTTGTTCCCAAAATGTAGGCTCTCTCTTCACCTCATTGTTTCTTTTGCTGAGAAGAACTTTTTAGTTTGAGTCCATCCCATTTATTGATTCTTAATTTCATTTCTTGCACTTTAGGAGTCTTGTTAAGAAACTCAAGGCCTAATCCAACATGATGAATATCTGAGCCTACTTTTTCCTTTGTTAGATGCAGGATCTTTGGTCTAATTCCTAGGTCCTTGATCCACTTTGAGTTGAGTTTAGTTCATGATAAGAGATAGGGGTTTACTTTCATTTTGCTGTATATGGATTTCTAATTCTCGAGCACCATTTGTTGAAGAGACTGATGAGAAAGAAATTAAAGGGATACAAATAGGGAAAAAAGAACTCAAACTATAATTATTTGCTGACAGCATGATTCTATACTTAGAGAATCCAAAAAAGTCTACTGGAAAACTTCTAGAATTAATTAATAAATTCATCAAAATAGGATATAAAATCAATACCCTTAAATCAAATGCATTGTTATATATCAATGATGAATCAACTGAAAGAAAAATTAGAAAAAAACTACCACATTAACAATAGCCTCAACAAAAAATAAAATACTTTGTAATCAATTTAATAAAGAGGTGAAAGACCTCTACAGTGAAAACTACACAACACTAAAGAAAAAAATTGAAGAAGACCTTAGAAGATGGCAAGATCTCCCATGTTCTTGAATAGGCCAAATTAATATTGTCAAAATGCCCATACAACCCAAAGTGCTATACATATCCAATGTAATTCCTATTGAAATCCCATCATCATTCCTTATAAAAATAGAAAAGGCAGTCATGAAATTAATTTGAAAAAAATAAGAGATCCAGAATAGCCAAAACAATCCTTAGCAAGAAGAGTAAAGCAGGTGGCATCACAATACCAGACCTTAAACTATACTACAAAGCTAAAGTAACAAAAACAGCATGATATTGGCACCAAAATAGACATGTAGACCAATGGTACAGAATAGAGGACATAGAGACAAAACTACATAGTAGACAAAGGCACCAAAAACATACTTTGGAGAAATGAAAACTTCTTAAACTTGATGAAACATATAAACTACCAGACCCAAGAAGTCCCAAAACCTTGAAGCACAAGAAAAATAAAGAAAACTAGATATACACGCCTCATAATCAAATTTCTCAATAAAGGTGACATAGTAAAAACCTTAACATCATACAAAGAAAAAAGAAGACACAATATGAATACAGGAATAAAGGTAAAGATGATAGCCAATTTCCTATCAAAAACACTGCAAAAGAAAAGCAATATTTTTAAAATTCTAAAACAAAATACCCTGTCAGCCTAGAACTTTATACCCAATCAAAGTATCTTTTAAAACTAATGGCAAATAGGGATGGGGTTGTGGCTCAGCAGTAGAGCACTCACTTTGCGCACGTGAGGCCCTGGGTTTGATCCTCAGCACCACATATAAATAAATAAAATAAACATATAAAAAAACTAATGTCAAATAAAGAATTTAACAGACATATAAATGCTGAAAAAAATTAATATCAATATAAGAAATTTTAAAGGAAGGTAGACGCTCCCATAGGAAATGGAATTATGCAAAGAACAAAGGACACTGGAAATGGTAACTGTATATAAAAATGGTTTTTAGGATTTTGAAAATTTTAAAATAAAATTAATTTTTCAGATAAAAATAATAATAATGTACTGTAGGAACTATATGCATGCATAAAATTTTTGACCATAATATCCCGAGACCAAGAAGGAAGGAATGAGAGTATACAATCATAAAGCTATTTTACTGTATAGTAAGTGACATAATATTACCTGAAAGTAGACATTTATCAGCTAAATATATATACTATCCACCCTAATGCAATCATTAAATAACAAAGAGTTATAGCCAGTAAATAAACAGAGTAAATAAAATATAATGATGACAAATAGTCAACACAACAGGTGGCCAAAATAAAACAAGGAACAGATCAGACAAGTAGAAGAAAAATGGTAACAAGAAATATCTATATTTCACTTCATTAATAATCATATTAACTGTGAATCTGAGGTAATAACACACACCCCCCAAAGCAAGAATTATCAGGATTTAGTTTAAAAAGAAATTATTGAACTATGTGCTCCTTAAAAAAACTCACACCTTAAGTAGAAATATACAAGCAGATTAAAAGCTAAAGGATGAGAAAAGATGCACAGTTTTAGTCAAAAAAAAAAAAAAACTCAATGTCAATAGAAGATTTCGTAGCAAAGAATATTGCCTCAGACCAAGAAAGCCAGTCATCTCATAATGATTGCTTTAGTCAGCCTCTTTACTGCTGTAACCAAAGACCTGAGGAGAACAATTTTGAAGGAGAAGTTTAGCTGGGGCTCATGGTTTCAGAGGCCTCAGTCCATAGACAGTCAGCTCCATCGCTCTGGGCCTCAGATGTGGCAGAACATCAGGGCAGAAGGATGTGGAGGAGTAGAAAACTCAAGACATGACAATCAGAAAGCATAAGAGCAAGTTAGCTCTGCTCAACAAGGACAAAAATATAAGCCCCGATGGCACATCCCCCAATGGCCCTCCTCCTCTAGCCACACCAGACCTGCCTATAGTTACCACGCAGTTCATCCCTATTAGGGGATTAAAGCACTGATTAAATGAAGACCCTTATAAGCCAATCATTTTACCTCTACACTTTCTTGCGTTATCTTACATATGAGACTTTGGGGGAACACCTAACATCTAAACTATCATAACGATGATGGTGTTAATCCATGAAGAAGATGTACCATCCTAAATGTTTTTAACACTCAAGGAATAAATATACAAATTTACAGTTTATACTAAGAGATTTCAATACCCCATTCTTAATCATAATAGACCAATGGACAGAAAACTCAGTAAGGACAACAGCTGAATAACACTATCAATAAACTAGAGACAACAGCAGAATTCATTCTACTGAAGCAAAAAGGAGCATTTATAAATATAGACCATATGCCAGACCAATAAAATGAGTCTCACTATATTTCAAAGGATTTAATTCATTGAAAAACACAATGAAATTTTATTAGACATAGTAAACATAAAAGTTTCTGGGAAATTCTCAAACAGAGAAATTAAATAAAACATGTCTAAATAACTTTGGGGGTAAAATGCAGCAAAAAAAGAGAATGGAGTTTTCTAAGCTAAATAAAGGTTAAAACACAACAATAGTTGGGGAAAATTTAGAATACTATATGCCTTTGATAGAAAAAAAAAGGAAGAGTTCTAATCAATTATCTCCATTTACACTTTAAGAAACTAGAAAAACAGGACCAATTAATTTCCAAAAAAAATAAAAAGGGAGGAAATAATAAAAGCAGAGAAGGCACAAATGAAACAGAAAGCAGAAAAATAATAGAAAAAAAATCAAGGTAATCAAAAGATACATCTAAAAAAAGGAAAGATCAGCTAATTGATATAACTATAGTAAGACTGATCAGAAACAGACTACGAACATTAATTGTATCATAAATGAGAGCGATGACATCACAGTTTCTGTAGATATTCAAAGAAAGATAAGGGAATGTTTTATAATATTATAAATGAATTTAACAACTTAGATGACACAAACCAATTTCTTAAAAGACACAAACTACATAGGAACAATCAGGAAGAAAAGACAACATGAATAGCCCCATATTACTTAAAAAAAATATTGAATATATACACAAGACACCTATACTCTTCTCTCACCCTGCCTTCTCTAAAAAAAGTCTGGGGTAGACTCACATGGCTTCAATGGTGAATTCTTCCAAATATTTAAGGGCAAAATGATACCCATTTTATACAAGCTCTTCCAGAAAACTGAAGAGGAAAGAATCTTTAGCAACTAATTCTATGAGGACAGGACAGCATTGCTCTTATATATAAACCAGACATTATAAGAAAAATATGCCACAGATCAATATTCTTCAAATGCACAAATGAAAACTTCTAAACAAAATTATAGCAACACAAATTCCAACAATACATAAAAATAATAATATATCATGATGAAGTGAAGGCCATTGTCTGAAAAGCAAGTTTGGTTTAAAATTCAAAAATGAATCATTGCAATATGCTATTATTAATGAACTAAGAAAGAAAAACAACATGATCACTTCAATAAATGGAGGGGAAAAATGTATTTCAGAAAATTCAACACTTTTTCCTGATTAAGAAAAAACAGAACAGAAAACCATAAAGAGAAGGAAACTTTTTCAATATAATAATGCATGTTTGTAAATAAAACAAACAAAATCTATAGGTAACATGAAAGACTGAATGGCTTTCTTCTAAGATCAAGAGAAAGTTAAGAGTGGACTCACCCTTTCTAATCAGTCTTTTATCAGAGGTTATAAATAGGTATAATAGGGCAACAATAAATAAATAAAAGGTATCCAGATGGAAAAGGCCATCGTCTAGAAAGAAATTTTCTTTATTCAAAGATAATACCTTTGTCTAAGTATAAAATCTGGTGGAACCTTCAAAATCACTATTAGGACTCATTTCTTACTTTAGCAAGGTTGCATAATAAAAGATAAATATACAAAAGCCAAGTATGTGTTGATATAAAGCAAAGATATAAAATTCTAATTAAAAATATCATTTATAGAACATTAAAATATTAATATTAGATATTTAGGGATAAATCTGGCAAAAATGCACAAATCTCATACACTAAAATCAAAAGAAATTGCCAATGGGAATTAAAGAAAATCAGAATACATTGTTATATTAGTCAGATCCACGTTACTACAATGAAATACCTAACGTATACCTTAGAAAGAGAAAAGGTTTATTTAACACATCATTCTAGAAGATCCAAGATCAGAGAGCCCCATTGCTTTAGGCCTCTGATCAGAGGACTGGATATCAGTGTATCAAAGCAAACCATTCACATATCAAGGCACAGTGTAGAGAGGGACTGAGAGACCATAGTTACACAATCCCCTTCAAGGGCATGTCCCCCAAAGACCTAAGGACCTCCCACTAGGCTCCACTATTAAAGATCCCACAGTACTTCTGTATAGTATTCTAGGGACTAAGCTTTTAAAATTTGGACCACTGGGGGACCCTACTCATATTCAGCAATTTCACCATAGCAATTTTTATATATACTTCACTCATAAATCAGATTCATCAACAGCAATAGATTTTTTTTTGGTAGAAATCGAGAACTTTATTCTGATATGCATGGTTAATGCAAAGGGTCTGAAATAGCTGAAGCAACTAAAAAAGTAGAACAAATCCAAAGGACTGGCTCATCTTGATTTCAATATTTATATAGTTATGGTAATAAGAGTGTGGTATAAATGTGAAGTGAAACAAATCAATTAATAGTATAGAAATAGTGTAGCTGGATATAGCTGGATAACTAATTTCCAACCACGTGCAAAAGGGCAAATCAGTGGGATAGCAAATCGTGCACTATCAAAAAAGTACTTAAACACCTATCTCATACATATATGAAAATTAAATCAAAAGAGACCATCAACCTAAATATAAAACTTAAAATGAACAAAGATAGAAGAAATCTTTGTATTTGGGGTGAGGCAATGATTCTTCAATAGGACATCAAAAGTCAACCCAGACTTTTTGCCAGTTCAAAAAATTGGCATTATGAACTGAAATCTTGTGTTTCTCTGAAATTCATATGTTGAAACTTAAATTCTCAGTATGGCTGTATTTGAAGATGAAACCTCCTTATAAGGAGTAATTAAGGTTAAGTAAGATTGTAAGGATGAAGTCTCTTTTCAACAATTAGTGTCCTTAAAAAAAAAAGCAAACCACTCACATATCAAGGCAGAGTGCAGAGAGAGACTGAGACCACAGACCAAGAAGAGACACCAGAGATCACTCTCCTGCTTTCTCCCCCAACCCAACAAGCTGATGAAGGATAGACCATGTGCACACATGGACCGACTCACCAGGAGAGCCCTCACAAGATGCCAAACCTGCTGGCACCTTGATCTCAGGCTTTCAATCTCCAGAAAAGTGAGAAAATAAAAGTTGCAAAAGCCATTCAATCTGTGGTATTTTACCACAGCACCCCAAACTGACTAAGAAGCACAGCAATTGGACTTCACAAAAATTAACAGTTTCTGATCATCACAAGCCATCACTGTTAATAAAGTGGAAAAGTCATTGAATGAGAACAACATTTTCCAATGGTATATCTGTGAAAGGAATTATATTTTGAGCATATAAACATTTCCTATAATTAAATAATAAAAAATAACTAAGTAAATAAATGGACCAAATATTTGAAAAGACACCTAAAAGAGAGATGAATGGCAAGTAAATACATGAAAACAGAGTCAATATGATTAATCATTAGGGAAATGTAAGTGATATCAATACACTACTATTAGAGAGCAAATTTCTAAAAATTAACTATATCAAGTACTAAGTTGGTAGGGATGTGGAGGAACTGGAAGTCTCATATTGTTGATAAGAATGTAAAATGGTACAAGCACTTTGGGGATAACTTGGCAGTTTCTTAAAACATTGAGCACATAAAATGAGATCATATTGGTGTAGTGTGGTCTCTAATCCAATGGGACTGGTGCCCTTGTGAAAAAGATATGCATACATCCGAAGAGAATGTGAGGTGAACACATAGGTGAAGGTAAGGGTGATCTTTTCATGGACTTAGTTATGCCAAAGAGGGCTGCAAACCACCAGCAGCTAGGAGAGAGGCACTGAATCGACTCCTTTTAAGTCCTCAGAAGAAATAAGTTATCCTGATAGCTTGATCTTCAGACCAGCCTCCAAAACTATAGGACACTATATTCCTATTGTTTAAGTTAAAAAATTGAAGATAAATTTACATGCATCTACCAGGTATATTTATGGTAAAAATACCATCCAGGTATTCACTCCTAAGTATTTAACCAAGAGAAATGAAAGCATCTATGCAAAATTATATAAACCAATGTCCCTATCAGTTTCATCTATAATATCCCCAAACTGTAAGCTACTGGGGAACAGATTAACAAATAGTGATATATCCATACAATTGAATACTATCCGAAATCAAGAAGGAATGAAATGCTCATATCCACAACCACATGGATAAATTAAAAAATAATAACAACGAGTGAAAGAAGCCAAAGAAATGCAAACTGTATGCTTCCATTTATATGATACTCTAGAAGATTCAAACTAATCTATAGTGACAAGGAACAGAGAGGTGATTTTTCTGTTTTGGAGAGGAAGGGTGGGCAGGAGGGAATAACAGGAGCAGGAGAAAACTTTGGAGGGTAATTGGTATGTTCACTGTCTATGGTAGTTTCCCAAGGATGTACTTATGTCAAAACTTATCAAATTGTACATTTTAAATATGTCTACTTTATTGCATGCAAATTATACCTCAATAAATCTGATAAAAGAAAGAGAGAGACTTGAATGACCTGCAAGTCCATCTATTCAGCAAGGCAGGAGCACAGACCATGAACAGATACTGCAGTGAAGCAAGATCTGAAAGGAATTGGGAACAGAAGGTGAAAAGCCTTCTTTGCTGTGAAGAGGAGTTTGTGCTTATTCCGAAAGACAACAGGAAGCACTGAGGCATTAAAAAATGTTTGTGAGTCTGTGTGTGTTATAAAAGTTAATTCATGCTTTCCCTTTCAGTTAATTTTTGTATATTTCTGACCACAGTTTCCAAGCCAAACCAAGCAAAACAACCATAAAATACCGACTTCCAAATGCTTACTTCCTAAACAGCCTAATCAGCTTGACTTCCTCATTTCAGACCACTCTCAGATCCCGTGAGTTCATCATAGTGTACTGATGAAGATTGATGTGCTCAATGGGGTCTTCAAATAATGGGAGTTATTTCTATGGATGGTCATGGAAGATTTTCCCTTCATAATCCATTTTCTACAGAGACAGTTAAATAGGTTTGATTTTCCCCTGGCCTGCCTGTCTTTACTACCCCATGGAAAGACCTTTAGCTCTCAAAACTCTGCAGTAGTTGTGAGTACTGAACAGGATGATTTCTGGATGACCTTGGGATGATCCAAATCTCTTTTGAAACACAGCTTCCTCATATGTGAAAGGGGCTAATAACACAGGCCTTATGGTGGAATATGAGGCTATTAAGCTTCAACATATGTAAAGCCCCAAGCAAAAAAATGTACAGAATTGAGGTTAGTTTCTTTTAGCTGGCTTTCATCTCGTCCCGTCCTCCTCCCTCTTTGGATTATTTCCACTAGACGATGAGATCAGAACATCACTTATTATTCCTCAGGTACAAATTTAGTTAGGTGTAAATCCATGACCCATTCATAGGAAGTAATGTTTAAATTTAAAAAAAGTACACAAAACTAAGGCCATCATTATGAGAAAGACAGATTCAGACTTGGCCTGGGGAGGAGCTCTGGCCTGAATTTTAATCAACACAGCCAGTGTTTTCAAGTTAGGGCCAAATTCTTGTGACATATAATATAAAATTTATGAACTTACTGAAACTGATTTATAAACTGATAAAGGATATTGTAACCATATAGAGCTGGTTGCAAAATAACCAGGGGATAAAATTGAAGTTTTATTAAAATGACCTCAATCGTTTTATCTCATACCTACGCTGGATAAATCATCACGTTTGTAGGTTTTGTGAGCACCAAGGAGTTCCCACGCGTGTTTCTAATGCATGATGATGCACCAGGATTTGGGGGGAAAAAAAGTCATCTCAGGAAATGAGTCTGAATGGAATGAACAAAACAAACATTTATGAAGTGCCTACCCCTGTGCCAGGTTCTGGAACACACAGACACCAAAACTCATTTTCTATGAAGGGAGATTTGATACCTTGGAGAAGACAAAGTTTTCAATACAGAGAAGAGCTTAGGTACAAGGAACCTAGGAGGCACAAAAGAGAGATCAGGGGAAAGAAGTCAACATTTATACCCCAGTAAGAAGCAATTTCTGATCTCAGGATTCATTCATTAATTTAGCAAATATTGAGTTTCTACTATAAACCAGACATAAGAATAGTCATTGAACAATAAGACCTTGTTAATTTTTTTCACTGAATTGGCTCATTCTGTGTTCACTTTTCTGTCGCCCTAACTAAACCAAGTTCCTGAATAATGGAGATTATGTCAGTTTTCCCATCAATGAAATAGTATTTTTATATTGTTCAGTATTACTAAAATGACATAAGATCAGTTCTTATGAACTGTTTATTTTTTTCCTTAAATGAAAAGAGAGAATAAAAAGGAAATTCTAAAGGTCATGAGGTCATGAAAGAAAATATTTTTCCCATTCTGTCATTAGTGATCTTTAAACCTTTGCATGGTTCCCTGCTTGCTAGGTGGGCAAGTTCATTGCTAGTGATCTCCTGCAAGGAAGATGTCTTATGTATGTTTTTAACATGTAAGATTCCACTCACACTCCCCTGCCAAATGCATTTAGAGTTTACCAAGGAAAATTAAGTCAGGGTTGGGTATAATCTAGAGCTTCATTAGAAGTTTAAGACTGTGAATAACATATTCGCACGTATTTTAAATTTCCAGTTCAGAAATATTTCCAGCACTGTGGATACAGCCATCCCAGTATCTCTGAGCACATCTTGCCATCTGTCACAATAAAAAATCGTGGTGTTAGAAGAAACAGATCTTTGATAGAAATCTAGTGTAGCCAAGCCCTCTACTAGTGGTTTTGTATATATCACCTCATTCCATCACAACAACCCTTTAATGTATAATGTTTTTCATGCCTTCAGACTAGAAAATTAAAAATCAAGAAAAACCCAGAAAAGCATACAAACCCCTTGGGGGAAAATTAGAATTTATGGCCAAATCTAGTTTACTTCAAAGCCCTTAAGCTTCTACCACCTCAAAGAGGGCCCAGAATGATCATCTAGTTCAGACCACTTATAACAGTGGTTTTCACAACCAGTCACCCAATCCCAGCTTCATCCCCTCCCTTATTTGAGTTGATACATATCAGAGAAGAGGCACAAAATAGACCATAAGAACTCTAATTCTGTGCTTTTCAACATTCAGACTGCTTGGGGGTAGGTCGCTCAGAAAATACGCCACGTCCCAGTTTTGTCCAAATTGAAGAGTATTTAACCAGGTGACCAGCAACTACTCCCCACAGGACCCACAACTGTCTCTACAAGGAACAGCTCCGAGCCTGAGCATTTTAGAATATTTAAAGGTAAAAACCACATCTAGGTTGACATAGCTATAAGCAAGCAGGTACAAAAGCTGAATTGGGCAGTTAGTGAGACAATGCAAATGGGTACATTGGTATTTCCCACAGGACTTTCTAGGTTGGCAAAGCAGCAAGCAAGAAGAAGGGAAGTGGGTCAAAATGACCCTAGTTCAGTACAAGTTAAAGAATGGTAACTAATGTCTAGACAATCAATCTCTGACAAGGTACCTTGCCCAAGAAAAATGGAAACCAAAGAGAATAATTTTACATTGTATAAGAATTGGTATTTTGTGTTGCCAACTATGTTATGCTAGGTAACTATTAATGGATACAGAGATGGGGCTTTCCCATGGAAGAAGATATGCTATGAACCTCAGGGTAAAATGGAGTCTGTTTGCTCATTGCCCTTATAGCCTGGCCCATTATAAGACATTTATGTAAGGATGATTTCTTTTGTTAAATAATTTAATTTTAAATTGATCTATCTTTCTTCCTTTTAAACTTATATCAGTTTGTTACCAACAGACATTTTATATCATCAACACTAGCAGTAATAGAATAGGGATTAAGAGCACACACAGAGGGTTCAAATCCCATCTCCACTACTTATTTGCTCTGTGATCTCAGATAACTTACCTTACCTCTCTTTGCTTGAGTTTTTTCATCTGTAAAAGAATAGTATTATCATTTGACTAATAGGGTTGTCATGGAGATGAGATCAAAATATGGTAACTATGTTGGTGCCTTGTATAAGATAAACCTTCAAGAAGTGTGAGTTATTGTAATTGTTAATACATTAGTGGAAATTCAAAACTACACTCTGGAAAGCAAAGGCAACCATATAAACTAATACTATGAAAATAAGTCATTATTATTAATTTCTGGCCAGATCTCATCTTGAAGGCTGCAGACCTCAGGCTTACTCTGTTTTGCTAAATTTCCAAGGGTTATTAACTGCTAGCATAAACAGAGTCTTTCTTTTTGTTCTAGTCACACAACTAAAGGCCATGGAAAAGAAAGGAATTTTCTGGGCACGATTCAATGGCATTTACTTTCTTGTCTCAGCACCAATTGAAAACTAAACTCCTGGTGGTGGATATGAATTACACACCCAGTAAGACATCTCAGAAGTGCTTCAATGCACAAAGGCAATTGGGGTATCTTAGTCCAGGATGCTTTAACAAAAATAGCCTAAGTGACTTAAAGAACCAACATTTATTTCTGTAGTTCAGGAGGCTGGGAAGTCTGTGGTCATGGTGACAACATGGCTGGGTTTTGGTGAGGGCTCTTTCTGGTTTGTAGATGCCCTCCTTCTTGTGTCCTCTTATGAATGCAAACAAACAAGTTCTTCAGAAACAAGGCCTCTGGTGTCACTTCTTAGGAGAAATCTAATCTCATTCGTGAGTGTTACACCTCATGACTTAATTACCTTCCAAAGACCTCACCTTTAACTCCACCTAATTGGGAAAGTTGGGATTTTGTCAAATTTTAACATATGAATTTTCAGTACATAATATCTCCCTGTACTATTCACTCGCCCAACTTTTCCTAAGATGGAATTGTCATTCTCACATCTCCATCCCAAGAGATCTCAATTGTTGGATATGTATTCCACATCACATATCCTGAAATGTTGGGGTGGCATTTCAGACACAGATTTTATCAGATTCACATAGAACTCGGCTCTTATAAAGGTAGAAGAAATGGTGATGGGAGGGGAGAAAACCTACATGACAAACAATGCTTCCGAAGGGTCAAGGTCAGTTAGAAAGCAGGCCTGTTCTGCCAAGACACAGATTGTGGAATTGTGCATGCAAAGAGAATGTATGGCCCAAAATAAGATATGATAATGGGTGTCAGGATTCTAATGGTCTCTGCCAGCACATGCTTCATCTGGGAGATCATGGAAGGAAGCACGGGCTGGAACTGGAAAGGCCTGGGGCTGAGTCTGTCATCAGGTCTGGAATCAACAACAGCTGACATTCCAAGGATCCACAGAGGGTTGGGGAATTGCATGGAAAGAAATTCTAGCAACTGGCTACAGGATAAAGTCATTAACCTTTCTCTTTCCTCTTTCCATTCACTCATTAAACACATGCACATATACAGATAAGCTATTGAGCACCTACCACATAGATAGCTCTTTGTGAGCCATGTACCAGACCAAAATGCTTATGCCTGTAATGTTTTATGGTGCAATAAGAGATAGCCATACAAATAACTATGGTTCACAGTACAAGGTCATGAAGTGAATAAAACAATAGAGATAATCTGTAAAGGAGATTTTCCTAGGGAGAAGTCATCTCCATCCACTGGACCCGCTCTTCTAAGAATGACAATCAGACCATGAAAGCCAGAAGAAAGGGCAGAATAGACAGAGAGATATGGGGAAGCAGGCATTCAGGAAGTACAATGCATGATCTAGGAATGACTGACAGTAGGATAAAGCTAGAATCTAGAAGAGCTTAAGGAAGTAAATACAACTAGTTGGGACCAGGTAATGAGACTTTTCATTACAAGCTGAGCACCTAAAACCCTGCTGAGGAATATGGTCTGTGAGACATCAAGGTGTCTTCTAGATGGCCCGTGACAATGTGCCATAGCTCTTCCATCTCCACCAGCTCCAGAGGTAGCGTGATGGTGTACCGTGTTCACTGTACGCTTCCATTGCCTGCAGCCGCCCCTGCCACACGTTGGTGGAGATCATAAGCAGTGTTCCTAGAGAGCTGGAAGCCAAACAAAGCTTCCAGGCTCCAGTGACTTGCTGGAGTGGGTCAATGTGTTCTGCCTACAGCTCCAGGTGGGGACTTGGAGAGGGAAGGAGTGACCCTTGAGTGCTTCTGAGATTCCCTGTCACTGCCACATGGCTGAGTTTTCACTATTTGGCAGCTAAACATCATTGGGCATGTTTCTATCTACTCCCCCTTCTCTGCCCAGACCCACACCACATAGACTGTGGGAGGAGACAGCCCCTACCCACGTGACTAGGCAGTGGCAGCAGCTGTGGGCCCTCTCATCAGCAAAGTAATGAGGATTCATTTCCATCTCATCACTTCTGTCACGTCTGCTTTTTTCCTTCTGTGTTATTTTATTATTACGGCTGAAATTGATTGCCGGAACCAAGCAGGCGTCTAAACCCGATCCCTTTACCCTCTCTCCCTCCAGCTCCCTTGAGCCCTCTCCTCCCAACCCTGGCTGCCTTCTCTCAGCACTCTTCCCCTGGCTGCCTCCTCCTGCCGTGGTACATTAACGGGAAAGAAAAACTCATTTGAAACAATTTACGAGGTGACTCAGCAATCTGTGTTCTCCTAACTGCCCTGTGAGCCTGGAGACAGAAAGCAGCCTCTGATCTGGGTGCTCCGTGATGAGACAGAGACTCCCTGCCATGCTGGTCTATTTCACGACTACCGGGGAGTCCTTCCTGTTCTGGGAAACCCAGGGAGAGGAGCAAGGGACTGAGAAAGCTCATACACAGGTCTGCAAGAAAAGTGCCTGTTGGTCCGTCCCCAGGTGGTTTGGCAGGGTGGGCAGAGAAGAGGAAGAAAAGTGGTAGATATTGCGTGAGGCATCATCTTGTCATGTTTCCTTGTCTGTAAGTGTGAGCAGGACAAATGGGCTTCTGGAGGAACTATGTATTGTAAGACTTAGGATTCCCACTGAGCCTGAAACCCCACTGCTCTGAACTCAGTTTCTTAACAATTTCTTGAGGTATCTGCCATGAGATGGAAAAGGCCAGGTGGGAGTGGGTGGGGTGAAGAAATCTATGACAGAGAGATATTAATGGGTAGAATGGAGAGCAACCTCATTGGAGAGGAACAGAGGGAAGGAAATCTAAAGGAACTGAGGAAGACAAGGGTAGGAGACTTGAACAGGGTGTACTCAGCGTGGCTCAGACCCTCTGGTGGATACCGAATGCTAGGTGGGTCTACCTCAGATCTGCCTGAGCACTGGACTCATGGTCTTTCCATCCGACTACCCAGCTAAACTCACGGCAGCTGCAGATTCAACCCCACCCCAACCCAATTGGCTCAATCCAAAGAAACACTCACTTGTATTTGTGACTGTCTAGGGATGCTGGGTTCATCGTCTCTGTTCAACAAAGAATGGAAGAATAGGACACAGAGATTGCAAGCAAGAAGGGGGTTTATTAAAAAGATATAGAAACACAGAGATAGACTTCTCTGAAGAGAAGGGGCCCCAGAGCTGGGAACCGGGTCGGGGAGTTTTGGCCCATTCTTTTTATGGTCTCTGGAATCACCTCCTTTTCTTATCTCCTCCCCTGTCCATAGGCTCCTATATTGATTGGGGCCCACTCTGTCCACGTGTCTGTTTTCGTTTCTCTATTGGATCCCCCTCTTAGGAGTGGAAGTTTCTGATTGGGTCCCCTGCTTGCGTCCATGAGCACTTTCCTCAAGCAGGAAGTGGACCTCATCAGAAGATGCTCTCCATGCTCCTTTGTTCTGGCCCTGCCCCCAGTCTCCCTACTGGCCATCTTGCCCTGACTGCCTAAGCCCTTCGACATCTCCATCATATTCATTTACTTGTATTATTAAATCCAGGGATCTGTTGGGTTTTTTTTTTTTTTTGTATTTTCTAAATGATGGCAAAACTTTAAACTTATAACCCACAGGAAAAAAAGAAGTGCTACTAATTTCCTAAACCAAGATCAGAAAAAGTAATTCTCTCTAACCTGATAGGTTTTATAAGTAAATCTTCAAGGTTGGGTTTGGTTTTAAATCTCTATGTTTTGTCACTTCAGAAAACAGAGCTCAACGCCAGGAGCAGGGGTACACGCCTGTGATCTCAGAGCCTCAGGATGCTGAGACAAGAGGATCAGGAGTTCAAAGACAGCCTCAGTAAAGGTGAGGTGCTATGCAACTCAGGGAGGCCCCGTCTCTAAGTGAAACACAAAATAGGGCTGGGGATGAAGCTCAGTGGTTGAGTGCCCCTGAGTTCAATTCCTGGTACTCCCCCAGAAGAAAAAGAAAAAAGAGCTTATGTTTATTTATTTATCTTAACTTTTCAAAAGAAAACTGGCCACAGTGGGTAGTGTTGTGGTTCAGTTCACATTGGGAGGCTGACTTCAACAGGGCTTACTTCTCTGCGCAATGTAAACCCACTTTTTTTTTGTATCCCTAGTATGAGTTAGACCAGATTTCACAAAACCCTGGGGTATTGGTTCTGATGTTGGGATGGTGAGTCCCCATTACACTATGTAACAGAATAATGAGTTTGAACTTGAACTTACAAATTCCAAACTGTCTACAGAGCTTCTAAAACTGCCTGGTTAGCTGCCCATAAGAAGGAATAAGAAGGCATAAGAAGGAATAATAATAATAATAGAAGAAGAAGAAGAAGAAGAAGAAGAAGAAGAAGAAGAAGAGGAGGAGGAGGAGGAAAGAATAATCCCCTTTTCCTACCTGACCTCCAAGAAGTCTCACCTTTACCTTTGAGGTCTAATTTGCATATGCACTGAGAAAACTATGGGTCCTGGACTAGAAAGATATGAACTACAGTTCAGACTCTAGCCCTCCTCCTACCTCTGCTCCTCAGCCCCCTATGGGCTTCATCCTGTCCCTGCCCTGCCTCTGGCCACTGTGTCTTCACTGCAGCCCTGATTGTCCTTGGCTACCCTACCATCTTCTGAACCTGCCCAACAACCCAGATAGACCCGCCTTCCTATCCCCCCACTTTTCCTTTCCTCAGACTAAGTTTACACTTCATTTGTCTTATGATATTAGCCCTCACCCAGCTTTTGGAACTTCTGAACTTGGCATTAAATGGAGACTTTGGCTGCTTTTATTTCTTCTTTACTAACCCGCCAAGGTAAATACGGGTTGAATGAATGAACACATGATTGAATGAATGCCCCTTCCTCTGATGACCCCCTTACCTGAGCCCTGGTGTCCAATTCCAGATGTCACTCCACGTCCTGGGAAACATGCCCATTCAGAGTGAGTTGGACCCTGGATGACTGCTGAGTCGGCTGTCTCCATGGGGTGAGAACTTTGAAACTTTTGCTTGTCTGTGTTTCCTGTAGGTTGGAAGCTTGAGCTTCCAAAGGCAGCCTTGGAGAAATGAGAAACCACTTTGTTTTGTGGTTGGCAGCAAGAAGGCCTCTCTTCTCCCCGAATCCCAGGAAAGGAAGGATTTAATGTTTCTTAACTCTGCAAATCTGGCCTCACTGAATCACCGAAACTTGATTCAGATGTATTTTGTGAAAGTACTAAAGGCTGCTGCTCTGGCTCCTAAACCATGTCAAGAGAGACACTCAGGGGCCCCCTTGGCAGCCCTGAGCTCACAGGAGAAGACAGGATCTGCTGACGGAGGTCAAGAGGTTGAGCAAGAGAAAGCTGTTGGCCTCCTGAGGGCCTGGTGTTAAATCTGGTTCTGCCACCTCCTAGCTGTGTGAGGTTTGGGCTCAGTTACTAAATCTTTGTGAGCATCCCTTTACTCATTTGAGTATGGTATTGCTGATTTCTTGCCTCTGACCTTGTTGAGAGAAGATGAAATGGCCTGGCAGATGGGAAAGTCTCTAGAAGAATGCCTGGCATCCAAAATAGGCTCATTTTATCCTGATATCTCCCAGAGCTGTTTGTTCTATTTGGTTCTCCAGAGCCACAGACACCTGCAAACTCTCTCTGGTCCAAAACCTCAGATATGGAGTTTTCTTTCCCTCGATTCCTTAAAACCCATATGTCAAAACTGTAGAAACCAGCTTCTTTCATATTCACTGTCCCCTTGGCACTGGAGTCAGCATCTCTGGCCATTTCCATTGCCATATAACTCTTCAGCTAAGGAAGTTCATTTTTAAAAATCCTGATGCATCTGACAGGTTCAAGTTTATTGTTCACCAAGCTCCAAGAAACTTTGCATGAGGGAAGAGTTGATTTATACTTCAAACTGTGGGAGACCCTTACCTCCATAATAGCCTTATCCCAAATTTCATAAGTTAGAATGTATAATGACACCATATATCAAATGCAGGGCTCCAATTCCTGCTGCCAAACTCCCTGACACACTGCAAATTTTCACAATTTCTCTACTCCTGGAGAAGATTCCACCTCCTGGAGAGCTCAGATTTGGGCAAGAATACCTGGAGTCAGATCTCATGGTGGTTCTGGTGAGATGTTGCATCCATTACCATACTCACCGTTACCACTGCAGGAACACATGAGGTGGGCTCTGACTGTGCAGAACAACTTGTCACCTGGCTCCTTCTCTGCACTTTGATAGGAGGTCATTACTCTTACCCTTAACTTTGGATATACTCCACTCTCTTTGACTCTAGGTCCATTGCTCCTGTTAATGTAATCTGTCTTGGCACTGATATCAAATTTTCTTGTTTTTCTGGAAATTTCATGTAATCCCATATGCTTTTCACTCTATCATAACTTGCATAATCCTTGAATTTTTTTAAAACTAACATCTCCTTTCTCAATTATTTCCTTCTCTAAGAGGTCTCTTCGATTTCCTCAAATTCAAGTTTTCTTTTTTTTTTAAATTTTAATTTAAATTTTTATTAACTTTTTAAAAATTTCTTACATACATGACAATAGTGGAATACATTACAATCATAATTATCCATTCCCAACACCATTTTTTGTAACACTGTATATAAAGCATGTTCACTCCAAATTATGCCATTATACATGAGCTCTATTATTATTATTATTATTGCATTACAATTCTTAATACACCTTTATACAACAATTTATCATATCTCTTATTGTATATAAGGTATGTTGACATCAAATTCACATCTTCATACATGTATTTTGTATAATGATGGGGGTCTCCTTCCACCATCCATGCTATTCCCCTTCTCCCTCCCTTTCCCTCCCACCCCTATTTCCTATCTAGAGGTAATCTTCCTCCCTTGCTCTCCCTCCCAACCCCATTTTGAGTCACCCCCCTTATATCATAGAAGACATTCAGCATTTTTATTTTTGGGATTGGCTAACTTCACTTAGCATAATCTTCTCCAATGCCATCCATTTCCCTGCAAATGTTATGATCTATACACAATGGAATATTACTCAGCAATAAAAAAGAATAAGATCAAGTTAAGTTTTCTATGGCTCTCTTTCATAGTCTGTGCTTGAGAAAATACTTTATAATTTAGGAAATGGTGTATGTTTCTGCCTGCTATAGTTTAAATATGAGGTGTCCCCAAAAAACACATGTGTAAGATAATGCAAGAAAATTTAGAGGTGAACTGATCTGATTATAAGAACATCAACCTAATCAGGGTGTTAATCTGCTGATAGGGATTAACAGTGAGGTAATTGTAGGCAGGTAGGTGTTGGTTGAAGGAGGTGAGTCATTGGGGTATATATTTGTCCTTGGTGAGCAAGAGTTCTTTCTGCTTCCTTTCTTTCTTATCATCTCCTGAGTTGCTTTCCTCCTCCACACTCTTTCACCCTGATATTCTGCCTCATCTGGGGCCTAGAGCAATGGAGTTGGCCATCTATGGACTGAGATTTTTGTAATTATGAGCACCAAATCAATTTTTTCTCCTTTAATTTTTTACTTTAGGCCTTTTAGTCGCAGCAGTTAAAAAAACAAAAGTTATCACTAGAATGTGATCTATTACCAGAATAGAAAAGAGTCTGTTATTTTTTCAGCACTAAGGGCAGAATGGACACATGAGTGAGTGAATGAATGAATGGACAGATGGATAGATGGATGGATGGATGGTAAAACCACCCTTATTTTTCTTTTAACTTGCTCTCAACTCAATTGCTTGGATGGTCTAACAGATTTCAAGTTCAGACTACATTCTCATAGTAAACTGACTACAGCAGTTTATTCATAAAGACAGTGATTCTCTAGCTTATTATATATCAGAATCACATGTAAGACTTATTGAAAGACAGAATTGTGGGTTCCAGCCCCAGAGTTTCTGATTCAGTAGGTCTGGGTAGGGCTGGAGAACGTGTTATTCTAATACATTCCCTGCAATTGTTGATATTCCTGGTCCTGTGCTGATCACACAAAGAGTAAAAGAAAATTGAAAAGCCAGTATTCAAATGGCAACTATGGCATAGGGTTTACTTCTTTCTATTTTCCCTTCAAAATCAATTTGAGAAATAAAATTCACATTCTCAGGATCTAAGACAATTATTCAGAAATGTTTCAAACGATGAGAGAAGTTACTCTTGTTTATGGTAGCAGAAAACAGATTAGTTCAAAAAAATGCTGCTTCTAACCAGTCCACTTATATAGCCACAAGGCCAATGAGCAAGAGGAGGGTCATGTTTTCTGCCTATTTCTGTCTGGAACCCCAGAATCAGATACCTGATGTGTGGATCACCAAATAGGAACCTTGAAGTAACACCTCCATCATGCCATCAGCCTCCTTCCATTATCAAACCTACCTTGGCGTAATGAGATCTTTGTAATCATGAGCACCAAATCAATTTTTTCCTCCTTTAATTTTTTTCCTGTAGGAAAAAAAAATTTGATTTGAAAGGCATAGAGAGTTTCCAAGGAAGTAGGCAAGGGTGAATTACCCTGAGTGTGTCAGAGCAAAGGCAGGAAGAACAGCTGGAGTGGGGAACTCTGGGCTGACACTTTTAAATAGCTCTTCTTGTAAAAGATCAGATGCAGATGGCTTCAAATGGACCTGCCATACTTCAGTAGAACTGTGTGAGATTAATGTGTATGAAACTCTGGATGTCTGTTTGGGTATATTCCTAGGTTATACTAACAAGTACTTTTGCATGGACATTCAAGGTAACCCTAGATTGACAGGAAAATGTATCAAAAGGAATAAATGTATGATGTTCATTAAAAAAAAAAAACAAACCTCCAGATCTGGGGTTGGGGTTATAGCTCAGCTGGTAGAGTTCTCTCCCAGCATGTGCAAGACCCTGAGTTTGATCCCCAGCACCACAAAAAAAAAAAAAGCTCCAGATCTAAAGAGAGTTCTTCTCAATGAAGAAAATGAAAACTGAACAAAAATGAAGTTTAGATACTGATTTACTGACAGTATTTATATTTATTAAAATAATTTATAAGCAAATTTAAATTAATGTTGTTGTTGTCTTAGCATTCTTTTATTGATGCTCTTAATAAAAGCCAAAAATTATGAATTCTTTGCTGGTGTTTGAGATAAATTTTGTTGAGATACAATCTGCAATGAAAAACAAACAATAAAAAGTTTACATAAAGTTTTTAAATAGTAAATATTTTAAAAATGTAATGAAATTGACAGAAGTTGTATAGAAACTATAAAGAATAAAATTAACAGCAGAAAATTAAACAAAGTACATGTATAAAGATATGAATTGGCATGAATATACTTTATAAACAAAGATGAAAAATTGTGCTTTATATGTTTAATAAGAATTGTAATGTGTTTCACTTTCATGTACTTAAAAAAATAAAATCAATTAAATTTTTTTTAAAAAAGTAAGGAATGCTTGCCTGCTCCCCAAATCAACCAACTCACTAAAGGATATAAGCATCAACACGAAAGATCTCTCAATGAATAAACTTACAATTTGAATAACTAAAAATAAATAAGGGACGTGATATAAAACACAAAAAACAATATAAATATGTCTGAATTCATATTGCCATGAATACAAGATTAAATAAACAAATAAATTAGCAAATCATCAAAAAAAAAAAAAGAAAAGAAAGATTCATATATTAGCACATGACATTTCCAGAGAGGATCCAAAATAATCAAACAAAAATAGTCATCAAAAACATAAAAGAAGAAAAATTCTTAAATTGAAGAAAAGAAATTCAAATTTACCTACAAACAAAATAACAAAAAATAACAGATTAAAAAATTATAAATATAAATCATAGAAATATAATTTTTATAAAGGAAAATCAAATCTTATATCTAACTTTTTGCTTACAGTATTCTCAGCCAATAATAAGTATCTGCTAAATTTTAAAATATCAATTATTGCTACACAAGAAATATAATATTTTCTTCATGCATGATTGTAAAAAGCTATTTTTCAGAGAACAGTTCATACACTTTTAAAATTTGCTTGAAGTCCAATAGCAGCCATCTGTGAGATGAGTCAGAAATAAAATCTTAATAATGCAGTTGTTAATTGATTACATTTCATTATTTGTTATTTTTTTACATTTCTAAATTATTCATTTCCACTATTAAATTTATGAACTTCTTAATCAACTGATTATATTTTTTCCATCTTTGATTAAATATGTAGTATTCATTGCATTTTATTCACTTTCTGCAGTAGTGAAAATCATTGAAGCTATGAATTTATTTCTAATTATGAATTAGAGATATTATTATTCTTTTGAGTCTTGTTTTTTTTTTCAATCTAACAATAACATATTACTTTTTTTCTATCTTAGACTATAAGCTCGATATTTAGGACCATTTATGTAGTGTTCACTGTTTATCTACTACCTAATACTAATTATTGAATTCCATAAATCTTTATATGCAACAATTTGATTATTATTAGAGCCTTAATTTTCAGAAGTTGCAGGTCTTGATTTCCAATGTATTTCAGAAAATAAATTTAAAAATTTGTTTTATATATTTTGTTTAAACTTTTTCAAAAGTAGACTTTTATTTTTTAAAGCAATTTTAGGTTTATGGCAAAACTGAATGGAAGCATGCGAATTTCCCATAATTCCCTTATTTCCCTACATCAATAATCTCCCTCAAGATTAATAACCATACCTCTGTGGGAGATGTTTGTCCAATTGGTAAATATATTGACATCAATATCACCCAAAGTCTACAGTTTTCATTAGAGTTTACTCTTACATTGTCCGATAGCTTTGTTTTCTGGTGTGTGTGTGTGTGTGTGTGTGTGTGTGTGTGTGTGTGTGTGGTATTGGAACTTGAGCCCAGAGCCTCAGGAGTAGTAAGCACATACTCTACCACAGAGCTACACACCAGCCCCTATAGCTTTGGGTTTGCGCTTGTTTACTGTTTCCTCTTTTAAATATTAATTAATTTATTAAGTTATTTTACAGTACTCGGGAGAGAACTCAGGGTCTTGTGCATGCTATAACTTTGCTTTGAAGTACCATTCTAAATATTTTTGTCTAGGAATTTTCTGTATCTTTCTTTTTAAAACTTACTAGGTTCATCTTTATAACCTCCTATATGGATCTTTTTAATACATTTTAAAGGTATGCTTGATGGCCATGAGCTATTCAAGGCTCATTTCCTAATATATCCATGACCACAAAGTAAAGGTGTGATGTGTAAATAAAAAGAAAGAAGCAAAGGGAAATATAAAAATCCTCCTTGGCTGTATTGACTCTGTCTATTTCTCATTACTGTCCATGAGAAATTCTTTAAACAGCTCCCAGATTATCCTGATTAGCATCTCTGTAGAGAAAAATAGGTGTAAGTGCCAATAAAAATGCATTAAGAAACCTGATTTAAGTATAATATCCAAGCATCGACCATTTCTCCTCTCAATGGTCACCAGAGCACATTAGCAGATGAAGTCGTATTTCCCACTGAGGGTGCAGGGCTTCTCTTTTATTGCAGTCTTTTATGGTTATTCTGTTGATCAGATATTCACAGAATGAGTCGCTTGGTTAACATTCTTTTGCAGTCCTCCTTCAGGTTAAGCATCCCTCCTTTGGAACACTGATGTCTCCTCTGTTTCCCTGGGGTCATTGCAGGTGGGCATTTGACAGAAGATGATATCAAGTCTTCCCTAATAATTATGCTTTTTCCAAAGACACAATATATGCTCCTCAAAGCTCATTGTAACCACACCACCTTCCACCATCCCTACCCCAAAGCCATGTCTTCTATTGCAGGGTTAGTGGCCCTCACATGGCCTTGATGGTTTGACACCATCAACTTCAATTGTGGCAGGTACACCTCCACAGTAAAGCCTCATTCCCCCAAGGGGTTAAATGTGGCTTCTACTAATGACTTTGTCTGCCACTTTGAAATGGGACTGACTTGGGCAGCAAAGTGTGTTACCCCTTCATTGGAACAACCTTGCCAGAATAAGTGCTGCCATCCCTGTGCTGGGCATGGGACAGACCTGAGAAGGTCTAATGCTATCCAGAGGAAGAGGTCCTGCCACTTCTCCAGGTTTACCCACATTTGTTCTGATTTCTTCCTTGCTAGAGGACATGGATATTGAATCTCTCGTCTACCTTCCTCCCTTCTCCAAACCTCCTCCAATTCTAATCTATTTTAATTTCCCTAACGAAATGTAAAATGCTACAGAAGTGCAAGATATTGCCACTAAGTTTTCTAAAGCAAATTGTTTGCATAAACATTTGTCCAGAAAGAATTTCAGTGTAGAGACTAAGTCTGCCCTGAATGCACTGGTCCCTCTTTCTGCCACACAAAGGCAGCATCTCTCTCATATTAACCTGATATGATGTCTGCTTTCAGGACCAGGGGCTTTGATAAAACTGATCTACCATGACCAGCACTTATTTTAGGAGATGGGATGTATTCTGTGTTTGCAGAGTATTAGAGCTGCAATGGGAGAAAGTATATGTTGTAAGGAAAAAGACTATGGTTTGACATGTGATAGAAATTTTTTTCTGTAACATACAGCCACATACAGACAAATAAAATACCTTAGGTTTGAAGTATGGCAAAATTTTTGGAACTGTCTGTCATAATATAAAATATAATATGGAAGTTTGAACATTGGTTTTTCTACATAAGAATTGGGTGATCTTGGGTTATTTATTTAGCCTGTTTGGGTGTCAGATTCTTCATTCTTACATTGTAGAGAAATTATATCCTTGGTGGCTATGAAGATTAGACATGTATATTTAAATTATTCAGCATCATGCCTGACACACGCTAGATGCCCAATAGTGGTGGCTCATGTTACAATTAATTGAAAGTAGAATTCTTTTGTATGTCAAACAATATTCATGATGGATTCTTGGTCCTATTCTTTCCTTCCAAGATCCAGCAGCTATATTTAAATACAAAAAATGAACTTTAAACATTTGATTTAAAAATCTCATTAATTAAAGAAAATCATAGAAATATTATCTGGTGAGAAATCGCAAAGTTCTTTTTTCTTCATTCCCAGTCTTTAGTCAAATATATGCCTCTTTTTATGAGTATGGGCCACCTTGGTCTGACCAGGTCTTGCACAGAAAATACACAAGAAATATGTGTTTCTGCTGTTTTTGCTAAGCCAGCTCCATTTCTCCCTCCGTTTATACCAATTCCCTGATTTTCTTTAGGAAATTAGCTTTCTTACCTTCTCATTCCAGGTTGCTCATGTTGTAGGTGAGATGTTGGCACATAAGCCAGTTCTGGCCAATTGGAAACTTGTAGTTCCCTGGCATTTGTTCATAAATGGACTCATCAGGCAGTCCAAACCAATGACATTTGATACAGGACTTTTATCAGAAGTGTTGGGTGTTGTGATAGAGAGCCATTGGTCATTACTGGCAGCCATCTTGCTACTATGAAATGAGACTGGACTGTTAGGAAGTGGTGGAACCTTTAGAAAAGGAGGTCTAGTGGTAGGTCCTCAGGTCATTGGAAAAATGCTCTAGAAGGGTATTGTGTGACCCTGGTCTCTTCCTCTTTTTCACTTCTCTCTGTGCTTCCTGTCTCATGAGGTGAGTGGTTTGCTCAACCATTCACTTCCTCCATGACATGCTACCCTTGCCAGAAGACCAAAGTGATGAAGCTACCTGACCTTGGACTGGAAACATGAGTCCCAATAAACCATTTGTTTATGTAAGTTAATTTCCTCAGATATTGTGTTACAGTAATGTTGCAAAGCTAATATACCTAACTTGAGTTGGGTTTTTATTACCTTCAATTAAAAGTTATCCTCACATGAAATGTGTATCCACACTTTATATAGCCTGTAGTTTATATAATTTGTGATGTTCTTTTTAAGAACACAAAATAATGAAAAGAAAGCAAGATCCTAATTATTTCTTGAGATTTGAAAGAAACAAAAAAAGTTGTGAAGTGCTCACAAATATCACAAACCTAACAAAAATCCAATTTTTAAAATAAACAACTTTAATTAATTTATATAAAGCTCTGTTTTTGTCTGTATACTCTTCATTTGTTCTGTCATAGGCAACTATTTTAGTGTCATTTTAAAAAATACAGAATATAATTTACATACCCTCTGTTTATTAATTCAGGTTTGTTTTTGTTTTAAATTTTTAATAGTCAAAACTTTTTCTCAAGTTTACCAACCATTGTTGAAATGATATTATTGTCATAAAGTGGGTTATTATTAATCTTAGGAAAACTGACATTATGTGAACTATCAGTTTTTAGGGTCTTTTGAGTTTTCTTGTATAATGATTCATGTTGAATATTCTTTGAATTACTTCCACTCACTATCCATTTTGTGCTGAGTATTGTTGATGTTCTAATTATAATGACACAACAGAAGTTTTACATTATCTTTGTCAATGGCAATATTTCATGTCATATTATCAAGAAAATTGTGTTCATTTTCCAATGTGTTCATATGATTCATTTCTCTTTATTAACTGTGTTATCAAACAATCCTAGGACATATTTTTGAGGAGTTTATAGATTCTTAGGCGGGGTAGTCTCAATGAGAGAGAATTTTTATCTTGACTCGGTATGAAAAGTCGCCTCATTTCAATCACAGCATTATGTATCTAAGGAATGCAAAAAACTTCCCTCAGATTAGCCTCTGGCTCCATATGTTTCAAGCCTCACTTCTCCTTTCTCACCATATATTCTGGTGTTGAGCACTTTAGGATCCTATTGCAATGATTCTTGGCCCCACTTCTTTGTTCCACAATGGTAGGTGAGTCAGCATGGTGAATAGTCTGGGAGTTCCTAGAAGGCATTCCTAGTCTGAGCTGGCAACAGTCACTTAACTACAGTTATGACTGCAAACCAATAAATCTCTCTTTCTAAACTCCACCTAAACTTAGCTGAATCCTCCAAATGTCCATATCACTCTAGTGCCATATGACAAGAGGACGTGTATTGCTGAGGAGGGCTTCAGATAAGAGTGGAACATCATGACAGTGTTAGCTGACTGTGGTCAGAATTCCTCATTTCTGCAAATTTTACAAAACTATATCGTCAAGTTAAAGCATCACAGGTCACCTTCTAGGGTTTAGAAGGAGTTTATGTAAGTGGTGGACTCTGTGGTTTAAATTTCATTAATTTCACTAGACATAATTGTGCTGATGTAGTATATGATTTAGGGGGCTCTGGGCCGTTATGGAATCTTAATTGCAGTTCTTGGACTATTCTAACACCTCAAAAGTCAAAATATGTCTTGCCATATAATTGTGAGACCTCAGGAAGAACCCTGAGCCATGATACTATGACTATCAGGCATAGCAAATGTCTATGATAGTGTGGTGTCCTCATTTTTTCTTAAACACTGATGCAATAGTGGTTGACTTTTATGGAGTCCTAATGGATGGAATGCTGTCCTAGGTCAAATCAAAGAGTACATTATGCTCTGCCTTTGAAAATAGACCTAAGAGTCATTTGTAGGGAAGTAGGACTTGCTTGCCCCTTTTAACCACCTGAAAACATTAGGTTTCTTTGTCAAACTATTTTGGATACCCTCTTATTCTCATTATAGACACTGGACTATGTCTTAGAAACTGAGTGACTAACATCTATCACCCTGAAAATTAATGAAAGATCTTGGGTCATATAAGATCAATGCTAATAACAGAGGATTTGGAGGAGGTTTTTCCTAGGTCAAAGTAGGTCACAAGCAAAGAAAGATTTATGCTGATTTGACCAGTGAGGAGAAATTAAGGATTAGATTTTCAATTTGAGAAGTCAAATGGGCCCTGGGGAATTTAATCAGCCAGTCTACATGTGCTTCACTGGTTACCAGCAATCTTGAGGTCTGTCTGCTCTATGTAAATATGGAGAATGAGTGAATCTTGATAATTCCCAGTTCACCTAATCAGATTATCTCCTTGTCTGAATGCAAACTGACAGGTGGAAGACAGGCTTGTAACTGGAGCACATTTAGTCAGGGCTCCATATTCTCCCTCTGGTTTCTCCTCCAAATGGCTCTTTGGAGAAGTTAATGAGCACAGAATTTAAGGACTATTTAAGGACTATTTAAGTGTACAGATGGCAGGGCTTAGCATCCCTTTTGGCAAGGCTCTGTGGAGGAACCTTGTCGGTGCAATCACCTGTAGCAGAAACTGGAAATCACCACCTGCCCAAACCTCACTCAGTACACCAAGATAGATGAGAAGATAGCACTTGTGGAGTCCCAGATGGATCCTTCAATACTCATGTGCAAAGCTGCTTGCAGAGAAACTTCAGGGATTGTAGAAGAGATGGATTCAGAACCCGCCAGGACATTTCTTAACTTGAGAATTCTAATCGTTTGTCTGGTTCAACCCTGAGCATAAATCAAGGCAGCATGAACTTTGATATCAAATAGATCTAGGTTCAAAGTTTCCTAATCACTTTCAGATTAATTTTCTCACCAAAAAATGGTAGATAAGACAATATGTTCCCATGTGTATTATTCTGAGGATTAAGGATGGTAAAGTGGATTAAAATGTCCACTGCTGGGATTAGCATGGAGTGGCATTTAGAAAATGTTTGCTCTGAAGTTATATGACACACATTTATTGGTATCAATAAGATGGTTGACCAGATTTGTTTATGAGCCCATTTACAAAGAACATCCTATAGTTCACTGTTGCATATGCTAGTGCTTTAAATACCTTCTACTTGAAAAGGATGTGAAAACAATCTTGGTAAGCCCCAATCCAAAGTCTCACCTATTAAAGGTGAAATCAATTCATAAGTTCAAGGTCATGAGATGAGGCTAAGAACTATCAAACCTCTAAAACCCAACCATGATGTCTATTGATTGACACTTGTGGGATTGGAACAATTTACAAAGATGAGTAGATGGGGTGTGTTCGGAAGTGTGTTGCCAACTGATTCCATGTATTCACATTCCTGAGCACTAGTTGTGAAATATCAGTTAAAAAATAAAAATAAAAAATAAAAAAACCTCTCACACTGCCAAAAAGAACTAGATGATTCTACAAAAGGAACTATCTATCCTAGGATGGTATAAAATATCAGTTACTTAGTTAGGAAATTCTTCAATTTGAAATAAAAGTATATTTCCTAAAGGAGACTAAATCTATTAGCCATTTTGTCTTTTTTTTTGTCCCCTGCTTCTTCTTGAGATGATAGCTTAAGACATATTTACCAACAAAAATAAGATGCTTCTCACTCAAACCTCATAATTTTGCTATTCCTGTTGAATGTAATTCAAGTCTTTTACCTTTAAATGTATTCACCAAGATCACTCAATATTTAAGACATTTAAAGAAGAATGGTGCAATAATTAATAATTAAGAAATTGACCTTTCATTGGTGGGAATACCCACTTTATATCCAGCTTGTGACAGATATAAATAATTGCAACACAGTGAAGTACCATAGTAGGAGTATTTTAATAATAATTTACCAAGGCTATTTTAAAATATGAGGGTTGATTGTGATAATCCTCTATGATAGAGTCAGACAAGTTTCTCAAGGTCATTATGTGCTTTCCATTTCTTTTGGAATAAGTAGAAGCTTGCAATAGAAGTGAGGGATGGTTATTGGCAGAGGTTGAATGATGAAGAAAATATCATATTGATACTGAAGAGAAGAATTAGAACAAGTTTTTGTGTGTTTTCCTATTGAATATGGGTAAGACGGGTATGATAGTAATAAACTTGGATAAGGCAGAAGGAGAAATGGAGAGAGAATTTGCTCTAGAGTGTGGACTGATAACTAGGTTAAACTTTAGGACAAGTATCAGTACAAAATATGGATATTTTCGCATTATCTGTTGTGATATAATAATTCAAGCCAGCTGTTTTGCTTTTGAGCTAGACGAACCTAGATTTGAATTTCCAAGTCCATTTGATAAAATTCTTAAATGGCTTTAAAGCCTTGGTCTAAATATGGATAACAAAACTGCCTCATGGTTTTGCTATGAGGACTAAAGTAGGTATAAAGACAAAGTGTTTTCAAGGTGACATGTGTGCTCCTATTCACTGTGTATAGACAGCAGAAATTTGACCCCCATGACTTTAACCCTGGTTATGAACATGTCATGTTTACATGCCAAATAGTGCTTTACAGATATAATTAAGGTAACTAATAAATTGAATTTAAGATAGAAGGATGATCTTGGATTTTCTTGAAGTGGCCCACTGTATTTACTTTAAGGAAAGCTTTTATCTCATTGAGGACAGAAGAAGTAAGAGAGATAAGCAAAGTTGGAGGCAGAGAGATTCAAAGTTTAGAGTGATTTCACCTACTGTAGCTGACTTCCCATGTGGAAGGAGCCATAAGTCAACATATACAACTGGATGTTATAAGGTGAAAGAACCCTTACCTGATAGTTACCCCAGAAATGGGGGCCACAGTCCAACCACCTCCCAGAACTGAATTCTTCCAACAACCTGAATGAGGCTGAAAGTAGATTCTCCTATGATAACCTCCAGCTAATCAAAGCCTGATTTGGGCTTTGAGTAATCCTAAGCAGGGATACAGAAGAATCCTAGTGTGGGTGTACATTTGATTCACAGAAGCTGTGAGAGAAATTTGCATTAATTCAGGTAGTTACATGAATAACAGAAAACCAATGACACTGCAAGATGCAACATGAACCAATGAAAACCACAGGGATTAGGGTCAAAACTCTACAAAACTTGACTGTGACATTTCCAAAAAAGAAAATAAGGAGCAATCTAATAAAAATGATAGCACTCTTATACACATGTTAAATGATTAAGAATTATAATAATCCAGAAATACTACAATAAATATGACAGGTTACCTGGAGAAAGACCTGAAGTTGGCTTGTGGAAGTAGGTGAGAAAAGGATTGTAACTCATGTCCTATGGTGAGGTGACAAGAGGGCTACCCAACATCACACACAAATTTAAAACCAGGTGTGGATGAGTGTGGCTCACACTGCATGTGAGCTGGGGTCGCTGGTACATGCTGAAGGTGTGTGTGCATGTTTATTTTTACATTACTCAAGGAAGTTTTCTGTGTCTACTAGTGTGGATGTGAACAAAATTACACATAAGCTATTGTAAAAATTCATATCATGTTTAAGTTGCTCACTAATACATCAGTTGCACTAGAAAAAAATTACATTTTTCAAAATAAAACTGCTATAGCAATACTGACTCTATATAGGAATAATGGCACATGTACACACCTGGTAGCCCACATTAAATGTGCATCAATCTTCTTGACAAGTAGACTAGCTGGATGATGATAGGTATGGGGGAACCATGGCACACTGAGAATGACCTTGAATAGCCACAGGTAACTCAGCAGGTGGAATGTATCCACAAGCTTCCTTAAAGTCAGCAATAGAAAACATACTTATAGTCAGTATGTCTCAGTTTCTCAAAAGGGAAACAATATGAAATCAAACCATATTTTGGGGATCTATACTTCAATACTTGGAGTCCATTCCTCATTTTTCAATGGCGTGAATGGTATACATCTCTTCGTAAATCTTTTAAACAGAGTTTCACTTTGAGATATTTTAGCCCTTAAACAATTAGTGTTTCTCATTGTTTGCTTTTGCAGAGTCAAAAGGAACATATTCTTCAGGGAAAGCACCAGATACTGTTTTCTGGTCAGGGGAAATTATAGGGAGGAAAAAATAATCCAAGAATTTAGCTTAGTGAGAATGATACACACTAGTTATGAGTATAAATTGCAAACCCGAGATTTGCTTTATAACTTCAATTATTTGGAAAATGCCTGACTTCAGTTCTGAGATCACTTGAAGCCCAGCAGGTGGGGTGCTTTGCCCAAGGTCAAACAGTGAGTTAGTGTCAGAGCCAGGATGAGAACTCAGGTTCTCTAACATCTTTCAAGTATGCCATGACTTAAATACAATTTTCAAATGTTATACAACTTCAAGTCATTTTGCACAGGGGTTGTCTACTTTTTTTTAAAGTTCTCCAGAAAGAAATTCTGGAGGAGGCTAGTACTACCAACATTCATGAAGATGTTTTAGGATTAGTTAATTACATCATTTTAAAATCATTCATTATTTCCTTCTCTTTTTTTTAAATTTTACCTGAACAAGAAACTAGATGTACCCTAAGAGTGTCTGATGAAAGAGGAGAGAGAATGAAAAACAAGACAACCCGACTTTTATCACTTAAACAATGCACCCCCTTTATAACCTCATTATCTCCTAACCTGAATGAAGTCTTTTCTTCAAAAATAAAAAAGGGTTCTGAAAGACCTTAACTCCTTCTGCTACCACTACCTTTCCAAGCACTAGGCTTCTATATCATAAATATCAGAGTCATGGCTTATTAAAAAAATAAATAAATAAGTTTTACGGGATTGTTAAAACAAAACAAAAAAAGAAATGCAAGAGGTTTCCCCATTGTCTTCTGTTTGAAAATTCAATTTTAGGCCTGTTATTGCCTCTGCCATAAAAAGAATCAAGCGTCCCTACAGTTTGAAGTCCTTTCCAGAAGATGTGCCATCATCTTCCATCATCAAAATCTAAGTGGTTTCCATGGCAACTTCCTCCTCAAACCTGTCAATTTTTCTGGCAATATCATTTCATTCTGTCCCAGGGACCACATGAGAGTTAAAAAAAATTATAATAACAATCTTAAAAATTAAGTTAGGGAAATATCAACAGGTAAAAGAAAGTAAGTCCACATAATCCCAACAATATTCTGAGCATAATAAGATTGAGAGAAGAAAACTTTCCCAGGTAATTTTGGGTTTGGGGTATTAATGAAGATTTGACATAAAGAATCACATTCTCAGAGGACAGAAGAATAGAGGCAGGGAAAAGCCAGCCACAAAGAGTAGAGATTGCACAATAGTTTGGGGACAGCCAGCTTCTTCTCCTTGCTTCCCTTTTCTTCTCTGATAAGCATACGGTCGCTGGCACTGAAATAGAATTAAGCTAAACCTGCAAATGAGGTTTCCACTAGGAAAAGCTGTCTCTTGCAGAGTTCAGAGCAGAGCTGGGAGTGGTGCCAAGTGCTCATGAAACAATTTTGGAAGGTTCTGCTGGAAAGACAGGAATCCCTGTCCTTCCATCACTCACTCACTCCCCGCCCTTCACAACAACTGGCATATCAGGGGATGAGGATCTTATGGTGCAAGTCAGAATTTGAAGTGGCTCTGGCAGTGCTATATTTCTATTACCACCTTAACTTTAGCCAGTGCTAATTATAATGAATGCCCATTTCTCCTCTGTAGCCTTGGTGAAGATTTATTTCTCGTTTTCAGTTTCACAATTCTACTTTATTTGGTACTATACCATCATATGTAATGGCTTTGTGTCGTATGATTGCCAATCTCACTATGTTATAGATTCTTTGGGGGCAAGGAAGATGGGCCTCAAGTCCTCCAAAGTGTATACTTTATAGATACTTCTGTAGATTCCCAGGAACTGCAGTTTGAGTGATGTGCAGGTGGGAAGGGACAGCTTCTAGTGTTTAGATGCAGTTCCTGCCTGGCTTTAATCAATCCAGCAGTCAGTGGTCAAGAGAATAATAAAAGAAACACGGACACAGGTCCTTTGATCTCTATTAGAAACCTGATTCCTTTGCTCTGAACCCAGCTGTAAAGATCAGCTTCCTAGGGGGAAGATTCCCCCCACTCCCCCGTGGCACTGCCAGGAAAAAAAGAAAAAAAAAGTTGTCATATCCAAATAAAGGGTTTCCTTGGAGAAGTAAGGCGATTACTCTTTAAAAGAGAAACAAAGGTATTTAGGAGAAATAAATGGAATTTGTAGGATACCACACAGAGTACACATTGGGAGCTTGATAAACTACCCCCAGGGTGGAATTGGTCAGGATGTGTTAGATTATGCTATGCTAACAAACAACTCTGAAATATGATGGCTTAAAACAACATTTATTTCTTTTCATGCTACATAACAATTATGTGTCAGCTAGGAGCTCTGCTCTTCATCACCCTAGCTCAGCGCTGATGTTGAGAACATACTCTGAAAGTCTATAGGTATCTGTGGCACCAAGAAGGCTTTGGAGGGCCTCACACCAGTAATCACACTCTCCAGATGCGAAGAGTCACATTTTTCTTCTGCCTAATTATAAACCTAATCACATGATCCCATTTGATCCCAGGAAACCCAGCTAGAGTTTTCTTCCCACTTTCTTGTAGGTCCTCTGATGTTTAGTCCTCTATAAGACATGGTAACTATTAAAAAAAAAGTAAATAGGTAAAATATTTAAGAAACTTCCCCTGCACATGATACTTCATGATCCATGATTTATCCCATTATTATACCCTCTCCTGTTTTTCTGGCAAAATCTATTAGGCATCAACTCTGGCCTAGATGAACAGATTCACAAGTATACTTCCTGAGTCATGGTGACTTGAGCCACTGTATCCTCTCTGGAAGGATTTACCCTCTTTATTCTACCTACCTTTATTCTGGTCTCACTTTTAAGCTTCATCCTCTATCCTAGTTTTAATTTGCTCTTATTTTCTCAATGCAGGATATGATACACATCTATCTGAATTACTTTGCAATTTATTTCATTGTCTGATAACACTTACTGTTACAGTTTATCAGTTGCAACCAGAATGGACTATTGCTACCTCTTCATCATTTATGCTTTTTTAGAAGAATCTATGCTCTTGAATTCTTCCCAAATACCTGTGGAAATAGGTTGTGAAACCTGATTTATCTGATATATCATTCAGAAATCATAATTATGACATGTGTTTATGCCTCAGCAATATGTGTTAGGACTACAGGTAGAATGCTAACAAAGTATTTAACTGTAAAACTTCAAATCAAGAGACAACATTTATTGAAGGAACATCTGTTCTGTCCCTTGATCAGAGGAATTCCTATTGGAATTCTTAGGTGTAAGAAGTGAATCTTGACAAATTAAATGTACTAAGAAATGCAAATTTAATTCATTCACTAAAAGTTTTTAGAAAGTACAATTGAGGCACAGTTCAATAAGTCAACTTTATGCAGCTCTCAAGTTTTCTAATGCAAATCTGTTTTCCCTGACCACCATAAAAAATGGAGCCCCATAATTGATGGCAATGATGATCCCAAATAAAGGACATTTCCAGATCACTCGCAGAAAGGTAAAATCATATGACTGAGTTCTGTCCTATGATATTCTAGTGAAAGCTGTCAGTACCTCATCCATATTCACCTGAGCTTTTCAATGTGCTTCATTAGCCAAGGATCTGTTCCTGTGTGTCTAGGACAACTTTTCCTGGCACTGTGGAAAGCTGCTGTCTACATGTGGCAAATTACAAGTGCCACTCAATACAGTCAAGAAAGATCTTCGTCCAATAGCTCCCTGGTATACAAACATGCAGGTTTTCTTACACCTTGGATGGGATAATTTAAATTTGCCTGTTTTGTGCCCTTGTTCAGAATTCATTTGCCAATATGCTCCAATAGTATAGTGACTTACTAGAAAAACATCTTTGGCTACCTCTGTTTCTAATGCAAAGACTCATTTCTCTACTGGTGTCCACACACCTCCCAAGTAAACCACTGGAAGCCCTGAAGTCCTGTGTCAAGAGTCTGATTCTGGGGTAATTTGAAATAAGACTAAAATGTAAACAGAAATATGTAAAATGTCCTATAATTATCATTAAATGAAGAAATATACCCTTTGTAACCTTCCCTATCCTAATTGCTGGAACATACATGTGATGCTTGGAGCTCTAGAGCTCTCTTGGGTCATGAGGATGAGGGTTACATCTGTGTCAGTGATTTTCTAAGAAGTGGAAAGAGCCTAGAAACCTGAAAAACCTCTACATTGGGTCCCAACTTCCACCCCCTAGAACCTACTGTGTGAAGGAGAATAAAATTTCTACTTAATGAAACCATAGTTACTTTATTTCCAAAACTAATACAAATATATATATGTGTGTGTGTGTGTGTGTATACACACACACACATATATATATGTATATATATACATATATATATAAATTATATTTATGTAGGCACATACATATATGTGGGCAAAAGGGGAAGAAAAAATGCTTCTTTGAAATATATTTGGAGAGTTATTTATGAGTTTGAAAATAACCACTAGCATGTGAAAGAATGATTCATTCAGGATTAGAGTTCACCTCACCGTGATCACTTTTGCCCAAGATTTAAGGACTATAAAAATCTCACATCTGGGATAGAGACCACCCTCCTGCCTACCTGACTCCCCTATTTCAGCCCTGCCTAAGCCAGATGCATCTGCTCCTCTTGCAGATATGGGGGAATCGTCTAGGCCCTGCCTCCCTGGTGCCTGCCTCCATTCATTAGAGCTATCCTGCCTTAATCTCTACTCATGCCTTAGCATGAAAATCAGATAGTATTAGAAAAAAATCGTGGCATAAATGTTGCTATTTTTCTTCATGTATCTTTAGTACTGTGCCTCTTTCTACATTGTTAGTTTCTTTGGATCAGCCCCTTGGGATGGAGTTCATGTTTTGCATTTGTACTAAAAGCCAATTATAGGGGAGTAACTAATGAGCCATGCTCTGCTGGGACCTGTGCTGTCTAGAGAGCATTGAAGGAGAACGTGAGCATTTGTGCATGTATCCTCTGCATGGTGAGCAAGAACTGCTGTTTCCGGTTTGTGCTCTTTGCCTCCCAATATAAGGCTTGCACAGTTCTGAAGGAGAATGACCCTTGAACAGTCTAAGGCCACTTCCCATTGGACAGAAAGCTCACCAGATTATCTGTCCAACCCCGTCACCCCCAGTCCTGGACACAAGGTGAAATAAAGACATTCATGGGACATGGTAGTGGAAAGAGTGTGGTCTCTGCTCCAGCTCTACCATGGCCACCAACAAGTTGTTCTTTCTGACACCATAATTTTCTAGTCCTAGAACAGGGGGACCTCTAGTTTTCAAAGGGCACAGAGGTTGCCTTCTGGTCAGAGAACACCTAACTTTCTGATCCATTGTCATTGATATATTCTGATGCTTTTTCTCCAGGGGATTCAAGCTTGTTTTTGAGAAGACTCTGGATACTTACAACGAAATGGGGAAAACAGATACGGAAATAGTTAGATGAGGAACTTACCACGCACCTGACACTTGCCAAGTACAAGCCTAATTACTTATTATGTTATCTCATCTGATGTGTTTCACAGTCCAGAAAGGGTTGTGTTTTATTATTTTCACTTTACATGGAGCATAGTCCATTGCTGTCAAGTACAAAGGCTGGGGTTTGAACCAGGCCTGAGCAATCAGACTTCCACTTGTCAGCAGCATCTAGGCTTTGAACCTGACTTACCTTTATCCTCACAATGAATCTGCAGTCCCAGATTTGAACCTGGAGAATGCTGATGTTTCTGATAAGGAGATATAGTTCCCAGCATATGATACAGAGACCCTATGGAATTCTTCTTAGTCCATCCTGGTTTCAGAAATACAGAGAAAACTACATACATGTAAAAGATCTTTGCCCTAAAGATCAGGCAAAACCAGATGGGTTTTAGAGGCTAGGACTGAGCAGCAAACCTAAGACATTAAGGAAAATGTCAAGGGCTCCATATGAAAGGCTACACTTGACTTTCAGGCTATACAGGCTAAAAGAAGGCTAAATTATCCAATGACTAGCTTAAATTTTGGTGTATTTATGTCTACATCTGGCTTAACCTGGCTTCAGCGCATCCCTGACTACCATGTCCTTTTTATTTTTCTTTTGTCTTTTGTGCTAACCTGCAAGTGAAAGATGTGAGAAGACAACCAATAAAATATAGGACAATTTTGCTATTCTGATTGCCAATGTGCAATTATAGGAAGGGCAATTCCCCCCAAGAAAACTTGTCCCAGTAATGGGAGAATTTTAAGGTCAAGCAACTAGAAAGATATGGTTATATGACACTTACTTGGGGTCAAGAAATTAAAAGTAACTCCGAATTCCACTATTTGATAATTCTGTGATCTTTGGCAAGTCATAAGATTTTATGACCTTTATTTTTTGATGGAAGCAAAAAGAATAGAAATATGCCCAATACAGGTTTTTTTATGAATTAGATAATGTAATATCTATGGATAAGCTCTACAAATTTCAAATACAATATTACTACACAGTAGTATTTGCTGTACAATTCAGAATGGATAGCCTGCAGTGGGAATCTCTTCGCCCCACCCCAGTGCAAGAAGTCAGGTTTGGGGATCATTAGAGAATGTATTAAAGATAAATCAGAAGGGCATATCTAAGAGAGGGCCACACAATCAGGACATGAACAACCACAGAACCTGAGTGTGCATCTGCAGCTGTAAGATACAAGGGAGTGGAAAGCCAAAGATTAGGCAGAAAGTTGAATAGCATAAAGAGACAACTGGGTCTGAGGGTGCAGCTCAAAGGGAGAGTTTTTGCCTAGTACATGTGAGTCCCTGAAGTTTTATCCTCAGCACTGCATGCACATACACACACACACACACACACACACACACACACACACATGCACACACATACACAAAATGGGATGCAGGGAAGACAACTGGGCTTTTATATTTTCAGCAGGGTATCCTATGTGGATACCTGATTCATTTAAAGGACAGGAGTTGAAATCCATCTATGGATGATTTCTACATGGTGATGCAAAACTAAGTCTTAATCAATATGAAGTCAGAAGGTACAGGTCCAAAATTACAGGAAGAACTGGAAAAACATACTCAGATAATGGCAAGTTCAAGTAACAAACCTAGACCTGAGTGCTGTACAAATATAAAAGTTTGACAAATACCTGCTGTTTCAGGAAAGTTAAAATTTATGAGGGGAGTATGACAAGTATACAAATAATTATCATGTGAAACAAGGAGCAGATGCCAGAGAAAAGATGCCAAGTGCTCCGAGGAGTTGGGAAGAGAAAATCATTTTTGTTGTGTGGGAGACTGGTCCTGAAAGTGTTTATAGAAGAAACTATGTTTAAAGTGTACCAGAAGTGGACAGATGTGGTGAGAGTAAGAAGTAGGTCCTACAAGGGATTGCTAACCTTGAAAAAAGATTTCAAAGTTGGGGTTTGACAAAGGGAGCAGCTTGGCCAGACTGGCAACACGGGTAAAGATGAGTCCTGGAAAGATGGCTTGGGAACAAAGAATTAAAGGCCAGGTTCTTAATGTGGCCTGGAATTTGGCAGATAATACTCAGTCATTAAATGCTGAGGAGCAGAAACATCATAAGATAATTCTCCCAGAAATGTGAATTATTAACTTTTTTAGATTATATTAATTCTACTGCAATTACAGTCATGAGTCCTATAACCATGATTCAATGACAGACCACATATACAATGGTATTCCCATCAGATTATAGCTGAACTGAAAAATTTTTATTGCCTAGTATTTTTACTGTTTTCTTTGTTTAGATGTGTACACATGCACAAATATTTATCATTGTGTTACAATTGCCTATAGTATTCAGTAAGGTTTTCAGTATAGTATAATGCTTCTAGGTTTGTAGCCTAGAAGCAACAGTTTGTCTCAAATGGCCTGAGTGTGTAATAGTCAGTCCCATTTAGGTTGGTGATTTTTTCATAATGGTAAGATTGCTGATGTATTTCTCTTATCAAGTAAAACATGACTATATTCTGGTTTTTATTTGTCCTTATGATAGCTAGTGTCCAAGGTGGCCCCCAGTCATTTCTGATATGTCCTGTGTGAACCCTTCCTTATGATAAAAGGGTTGGTCTGGGTGACCAACAGAATGTGGTTAGAAGGAATGGTGTGTCACTTCTGAGACTAGGTTGTAAAAGAGCCTGTGGCTTCTCTCTCTTTTTCTTTCTGAGTTGGGGTCTGCATGGGTCAGTGTGTTTGTATCTCTCCCTCATCATTTGCCATGGAGAGAACCGGCTACAATATTATAAGCTGCCCTATGGAGAAGCCTAGGTCATAACGAATCTAGACCTCTAGCCAACACACAGAGGGAAGACAAAACCAGGCATCTTGCCATATAAGTGATCTTGGGATAGGATATATCAGGGCAGCCAAGCATTCAGATGGAGCAGCCCTGGCCAACTTCTTGACTACAACTTCATGAGAGATCTTGAGCCAGAAACATTGAGCTGAGCAGCCTCCTGAAACTGTGTGAGATAAATGATGGTTGTTTTAAACCACGATAGTTTATGGTAGTTTTTTTCCACAGCAATAGCTAACTAATGTACCCCATCACTCAACAAACATTTATTCAGTTTCTACTAGTCTCCAGAATTTTATAATTAGTTGACAATTGTTACAAGCCAAGGCTTCTTGCTTTCAGAGAGGAATATATTGAACTTGTTTTTTTTTCCTTAAAGCAGTTGATCTTTTTCTTTTTTAAATAGGTTTTTATTTTTAATTGATCAAAGCAATCAAACGTATTTATGGGGCACAGTGTAATATTTCAATGCATGTATACAATGTGTAGTGATCAGATCAGATACTTAGCAGATCCATTGGCTCAGACATTAATCATTTCATTGTGTTACGAGCACTCAAAACCCTCTTTACTCACTGTTTTGAAATATTCAATTAATACTTATAGAGTATAGTTATCTTAAGGTTCTATATTTTAATCTGGGAGGGGTATTAGGGATTCAACCCAGAGGTGCTTAACCACTGAACCACATTTCCAGCCCTTTTAATTTTGAGACAGAGACTTGCTATATTGCTAAGGCTGGCTTTGAATTTGTGATTCTCCTGCCTCAGCCTCCTGAGTTGCTGGGATTACAGGCACTCATCACTATGCCCAGCATATTTTAATTTAAAAAAAAATCATTTTCTAGTTTCCAGGCTTATTATGTTTTTTGCCCTTTCTCATCCTAGAACATTGTCTCCCTCCATCCTGCTCACTTTCTGCTGATCAACTCCAAAGTGTCTATTGCTTAAACATAACCTCTTCCTAGAGAACATTCCTAATAACTAGACAAGGACAGGAACCGTCTGGAGTGATCCCTTATAGAATGTATTTTATCAAATTATCTTGTGTAATTATCACCTTCCCTCCTGTTTTACAAGTTCCATGATTATTTTGCCAACTGCTGTGTCCCTAGAACCCAGCACAGTGCTTGGCATAAGATAGACAATTTGTGTGTGCGTGTGTGTGTGTGTGTGTGTGTGTGTGATGTTTGTGTGTTCATAGATAGATGGATGATAGATGATTGATGGGTGATAGGAAATAAGTACATAGAGGATAGATAAGTAAATTCAGGAAGTGTGATTGATATTTTCCATATACTCACAAGCCAACTGAATCCATCCTCAGTCTGCGCAGTCCTTCCAGATATGCTTGGGAAAACACTTTTCTCATGTACATCATGGCCCCTCCTACCCAAACTTGTCCAATGTCAGCTGTTCTGAATACGTTAGCTAGATTAAGGACTAGTTGAGTTGGCTTATGGTGATATAGATGAAGACAAGAATAAATTCTTGACTGTTGAAGTGTTATAAGACAGTTTGGCATCACGACCTCCAGCCCCAGAGGAAAGGCAGATTTGCCTTCATTGCTTTAAAGGGGCAGAAGTTTCATCAGGATGGAACTCTGGAGGAAGTTTTCATAAATTCTGGGATGGCAATTGGCATTCAATGGTACTTTGTGATTTTTCCAGGATTTTAGCAAGAAAGGCAGTAGCTGTGCTCAGGGGGTCCTGGTTGACCATACGCATATTTCTCCATGACCCTAAGGCTGGGCTAGAGTTTATGTTGCCACACACAAAAGCTCTTAATGGATTTTCTCCCCATCTTTAAGTTTTATGTTCCCTTAAGTACCAAAATAGGGGTGGTATTTTAAAGTGTTTTGTCCAGAAAGAGGAGACTCTGTCAATGCGCCAGGCATCTGACATTTGTATGCGAGGGATTTTGTGTGGTCTGTGGTGGTAAATAAGCTCAAGTCTCATTCCTATCCATTACAGCTTTAACCCAATACCCAAACTGAGTAGACTTCTGATTGTGCTTCTCCTTTGCTGCTGCGTGAGCAATGGGGAAAGGGGGCCACTGCCCCTGTTTCAGATCCCAGCTCAGCCTTGAGTTATGCTAATTAGGCAAAACACATATTGTCAAGCTGGGGCTTTGAAAGAGAAAACGATGAATATTTTTCTGCCCCTCTCCTCTTTTTCCTTCAACTAATTGGTCCATTTCTCTGCTACAATTACTGGGAAGATGGATTGTTCTCCCAAGTTGGTAAAATAAACTGAAATCTATTTTTCTTCTGTGTCCATTAGAGTCAGCTCCTTGCTAATTGTGCCTATAAATGAGAAGATAGTTAGAATGCTATGTTGAGAAGGAAGTTTGTTTTGTTTTGTTTTTTCTTTCTCATGGCATTTTATGGAAGGCTATTTTTCTCTTTTTCTTTCCCTTAAGAAAGGAAGCAATGTTCAGAACCTTTCACATTTCAAATAAAAGCTTTCGAAATGAAAGAAAAAAATATTTTAAAGCTCGGCATTTAAAGTCCATATGGTCTCTGTTCATGGTGAACAATTAACACATAGCTGGCAACAGTACTGTGGGAACAGATGTGCCCAGCTTCCAAGAACACTGATAGATTTCTGACGACAGGTCTAGCAATTAAGGGCTTGAGTGCATCATAGCCAGAAAAGTGACATATGAACAACAGCTCCGAGTTGAGAGGATTCAGGTCCTCTGTTGTTAAAGCAGATGGAAGTGTACCTGAAACATAGGTTAAGCTAGTCATATGTAAATTATTAGGATGTATTAAATATTTGGTGACTTAATCACTATAATCACATGTTGTGACTTTTTTCATAATTATTAATGCAACAGGTCAGATTTTTATTTTCCTCAATAGTAATGATAATCAGTCTACTTTCAAGCTACCCAATCAATTTAAACCCAAAATTGGAAGTACCAAAAGCCAACCTAAGCTCTACATAGCCACTAAAAGCATGGATTAAAAACCCATATATATGCCTGTGATGGATTCCTTGCTCTGTGAAGGATGAGGCACAGTCATTACTGGATGACCTAGGGCAACAAAAAAGAGAAAAACATCAAAGGGAAGTCTTCCTCCCTATTTACTTGTTCATGTCTGCTCATTTTTGGGCTCTGTTTGGTCAAAGCTTCCGTCACAATCCTATGTAACCCTATGATACTGCATTAACCTTCTGCCTCTAAAGAGGCATGGAGTGTTGGTGCAGCAATTCTGCCAGTAATCTATTCACATCAGGAACAGGGAAAGTTCATGGTCCAGATTAAAACCCCAGGTGAATAATCTTTAATGCAAAATAAATATGAGCATGTACCATGTACTAGACACTGCTTACAGGGCTGAGGATACACACATAGTCAAGTATTTTCTTTGGCTGCCCTCAATATCCTGAGTGTAGAAACGTGTAGTTTTTCTGCAGTGCATTAAGATCTCTGAGGTAGGAAAGCATGAGTCAGAAGGTTAATGCAGTATCATAAGGGTTACGTAGGATTGTGGAGGAAGCTTTGACCACACAGAGTTCTGAAAATGAGCAGACATGAACAAGAAAATAGGGAGAAGACTTCCCTTTGATGTTTTTCTCTTTTTTGTTGTTCCAGGTCATCCAGTAATGACTGTGCCTCATCCTTCACAGAGCAAGGAATCCATCATAGGCATAGACTGAGAGCTGCGTTTTCCTATGATTATATGGGTTTCCACATACTCTCCTTATAACCAACAAAGAGGACATGTGGATGTGGGTTGGTTTCTTCTCAGTCCTATACTAAAGGGATAAGGGCCTAATTATACCCTGTCCAGAGTGAAGCAGTCTAAGAGTGGAGTTGGCTAATTCACAGGTGCTTACAGCTAAAGTGTCCTTGATGGGCCCACTGTAAACCCAGGCTTGACAGTGTTGTGGAAGGTGATATTCAAAGCACTGCTCATATGGAAACCAGTCCTGTGTTTTAATAGTTTCCTCTTGGATCTAAAGTTTGTCTGGACCCTGCTATCAATCTCTAAGTATTCATACCTCCAGTGATGCATTCCCTCTTTTCCAACAGCCCTTGAGTGTAGCTGGGTACTATTATATGCACCACTGAGATCAGTGACATGGGCCCCTGTATTATTTTTCCATGGCTCTTCTAACAAATCACTACAAATTTAGTGTGGCTTAAAACAACATTCATCTGGTATTTCATGGTTCTACAGTGGTGTCAGAAGTGAAAAGGGGAGTCACCAGGATAAAATCAAGTGCCATCAGGGCTATTTTCTTTCTTGAAGGCTCTGGGGACACATCCACTTGAAATTCAGGCAGGTTGTCCGTAGGATCCAGATCCATGTGGCTGTAGAATTAAAAGTTCTTGCTTCCTTACTGGTTGTTGGCCAGAGGCCATTCCCAGCTTCTAGAGTCTGCTTGATTCCCTGGTTTATGGGCTTCTCCGTCTTCTAAACAGCAGTGGCCAGCCAAATCCTCCTGATGCTTTGACTAACTCTGACCTTCCTGCCTGCCTATCCTTTCCTGCCCTTCTGTACCTTCTGTTTACAGCCAAAGAAGTTTCTCTGTAGTCCAGGGCCAATGTGATAAGATTGAAAACACTCAGATAATCCAGAATAATCTCCCTCATGTAAAGTCAGTAATCTTAATTTTATCTTTGAAGAACTCTTTTGCCTTGTAAAATAACTTATTTATGAGAACAAGGGGTTGGAGTATAGATATCTATGAGAGGCATTATTACATCTAACACAGTCCTTTACTGTGGAAGTCAGATAGTTAGAACATCCGCTGTGTTGGTCATTTTTTCATTGCTGTGACAAAAATACATGACAAGACCAACTTAGAGGAGAAGATGTGTTCGTGGCTCATGGTTTCAGAGGTTCAGTCCATGGTGGGTCAACTCCATTGCTTTGAGCCCCAGAGAAGGTGGAACATCATGGTGGAGGAGTGTGCTGAAGGAAAGATGCTCAGCTCATGATAGCCAGAAAGCAGAAAGAAAGAGGGAAAGATTGAGGGCAGATATGGTCACCATGGTTGTGCCCACAGTGATCTACTTCCTCCAGCCATAGTCCACCTGTCTATTGTTTTCATCACTTTCCAGTAGTTTTATTCAAATTATTAATCTATCAAGTGGATTATTAATCCACTGATAAGGTCGGAGCCCTAGTCATCTAATCATTTCACCTCTGAACATTGCTGCATTGCAATGAGACTGAGGGAGGGGGCATTCCAGATCTAAATAATAACATCAATAACATACAAGTTCCTAAGTCTTGTTGGAATAACTAAAAAGGAGGTACAAATTGTGTATGACTTTTTCTCTGGTAATATCTCAAGTTTGCAACATGTTTTTGGCAAACCATTATGAAGATAAGCAAGACATGTTTGAAAAGGCAGCTAGCCTAGAGCCTGGCACAAAGTTGGTTCTGAGTATATATTAATTTTCTTTCCCCATTCTTACAATTGGCATTCCCAGAGAGAGCACCATGGTGTGACTTTGAAGTTATAAAATTGATCCTACAAGCTGTGCTCACAAATCAGCTTCAAGATCATTATAGTTTGGAACAGACAGAAGTCTGTTACAAATGTAAGCTCATCATCAAAATTCTATCAATTCCATTAATTATTGGACCAAGAGTAATTCCAACTGTGATTTGAAAACCCGCATATTGGTCATCTATTGGATAAGGGGATGCAAGTATTGACTTAATGGCTTGAGAGAGCAAGGAAGGCCCAAGGTAATTTGTTTCTTGCCAAATAACATCTTAATGTCATCACATTTCCTAGAAATCAAATTTATCAGTTGAGTATCCCTTATCTGAAATGCCTGGGACAAAAAGTGATTTGAAATTTAAATTTTCTCAAGCTTTGGAATATTCCTATATACACAATGAGATCTCTTGGGGATGGTACCCAAATCTAAACATAAAATTAATTTTTCATCTACATATTTTATACATGTGATCTGAAGGTACTTCTATATAATATTTTAATACACCTGTGTTTTGATGGTAACTCATTACCTGAGATTGGGTATGGAGTTTTCTTTCCATGGGCCTTGCGTACTGCGTACTCAAAATATTTCAGATTTTAGAGTTATTCAGATTTCAGACTTTCAGATTAAGAGATTCTCAACCTGTCATCCCTCATATGCCTAAGTAATATTGGGGCATTTGTTTCTTTCTTTCTTTTCCCCCTTTGACATGTTGAATTTCTACCTAGCTCTAGGCACACATTTTGAAAAAATAAAACCACACATGTACAATCCTCTCACGAGTCAATTTCATAATGATCACTCTTTATATAAAAGCTCCTTTTCTATAAATAGTACTGCTTATAGTTTACATGTTTATACCAAGTTATTAGGGTCTAGGGTCCACATCCATTTTTCTTTCCTTCTCCATTGTCTGACAGTGAATTGACAGACAGTGAATTTCAGGTGAATATGTGAGATGGCATGGATTATTGCTGAACTGTCATACATACATGATTTCAGCTTCTTAAGTGCATAGTAAAATTATGAATGTGAAGGATAATTATTTTCATTTAATTTATATCTTAAACAACATAGAGGAAAATACTACTGTCCTTTCTTTTTCTCAAGTGCAGGTATCATTCTTTATTCACATTCCTAGTATGTAAGATAAAGACACAGATTTGCTGCACAGTCTCAAATCCCCCTGCAAAAAAAAATGGCAGGGGCTGGGGTTGTGGCTCAGTGGTAGAGTGTTGGCCTAGCACATGAGGGGTTCTGGGTTCAATTCCCAGCACCACATAAAAATCAATTAAATAAAGGTATTATGTCCAACTACACCTAAATTATTTTTAAATGGCAAATGCAATAAAATCTATTCTCCAATCCTTGCATAATATAACACCTGAGACATTTACAAGTATGGGAAACATTTTCCAAAATGAATGAGGAAAGTGTCACAGTTAGAAGAGGCTAAGCAGACAGGACTACTAAGTGTAATGTGACCCTGAATGGGGCCTTGAAACAGAAAGAATAACATTAGGTGACAGCTAAGGAAATCTAAGTAAAGCATAGACCATAGTTAAAAATGTATCACTGTAATGATAATAAATGCACTATACTAATGTAAGGTTAAGAGTAAGGGAACCTATGTATGGTAGTATGGAAACTGTGTAAAATCTTTACAATAATCCTTTAGGTCTAAAGCAGTTCTAAAATAACAAGGTTATTTTTTAAATTAAACACAAAGAAAAAAAAATGGAATGAGTATGTATGAAATGGATCTGGAAGCCTAAGTTCAAATATAAATATTAAATAAAAACAGAACTATACTTTTTTATTATGTTTTTATTTATATATGACAGAAGAATTAAGTACAATTCTTATTACACATATAGAGTACAATTTTTCATATCTCTGGTTGTATACAAACTATATTCACACTGATTTGTGTCTTCATACATGTACTTTGGATAATAATGTCCATCACATTCCATCACATTTCTAACCCCATATCCCACTTCCTTATGCTCCCATCCCTCTGCCCTATCTAGAGTTCCTTTATTCCGCCCACACTCCCCCTCCCTACTCCACTATAAATCAGCCTCCTTGTATCAGAGAACAAAATCAGCATTTGTTTTTTTGGGGATTGGCTAAATTCTCTTAGTATTATCTTCTCCAACATCATCCGTTTACCTGCAAATGCCATGATTTTATCCTCTTTTATTGCTGAGTAATATTCCATTGTGTATATATGCTACACTTTTTTTTTATACACTCATCTCTTGAAGGGCATTGGTTGGTTCCACAGTTTAGGTATTGTGAATTGTGCTGCAAAAAAACATTGATGTGGCTGTGTCCCTGTAGTATGCTGTTTTTAAGTTCTGTGGGTATGGACCGAGGAGAGGGATAAGTAGGTTAAATGGTGGTTCCTTTCCCAATTTTTCAAGAAATCTCTATACTGCTTTCCATATGTAGTCCCACCAATAGTATATGGTGTGCCTTTTTCCCCACATCCCCGCCAATACTTATTGTTGTTTGTATTCTTAATATCTGTCATTCTGAGTGGAGTGAGATGAAATCTTAGTTTTGATTTGCATTTCTCTAATTGCTAGCAATGATGAACATTTTTTCATATATTTGTTGATTTATTGTATATCATCTTCTGTGAAGTGTCTGTTCAGGTCCTTGGCCCATTATTAAGTGGGTAATTTTTTTTTTAGTGCTTAGCTTTTTGAATTTTTTATATACCCTAGATATTAGTGCTCTATCTGATGTGCGAGGGGTAAAAATTGGCTCCCAAGATGTAGGCTCTCTATTCACCTCACAAATTGTGTTTTTGCTTAGAAGAAACTTTTTAGTTTGAATCCATCCCATTTATTGATTCTTGATTTTAATTCTTGCACCAAGTGTGTCTTATTAAGGAAGTTGGGGCCTAAATCACAAACCAAAATGGATCATAGAAATAAAACCAGAGACCCTGCATCTAATAGAAGAACTATACTTTAAAATAATCTTTTTTTTATGTTTGCAATTGCCTGTGGGAAGTTTCTGACTCTTCTTTTTCTAAACTTAAAAATAAGATAAATACACTGGAAAGTTGACTTTTAAAAAGACATTGAAATTTGCTCCTGATGAAAAAGGATTTTACTAGGCAGCAAAAATCTATAGTTACATGATGAAAAAATATTCTTGCATGTGTTTTCATTTCTTTATGTTTTACTATAAGTTATATATTTCACTATGTGTGAACTGATAACTATTGAATGGCTAATATCACAATGGGTAAAGGACGACACTTCATCACATGCTTTTTCATTCAGCTATACTTTGCCCACTGATTCTACAGCACTCAACACATGCCTGGGAAAGGATCTCTGCCCCTTGGAAGTCTTGCTAATTCAGCCAAATAAAACTGAATTTTAGATACACAGAAGGAAAGACATTCAAAATACTAGCAGTCAACAAATTATTAAAACTTAATTTTGTAAAGGAACTGAAAAATTCATTAGCTTCCTGAATCCTACAACCAAAGTCCAAAGTGTGGAATCTGTATTAAGAAGGACAAAAGGATGAAAGACAAGAAAGAAGACATCACGTCATTCATAAACCACACTAAAGATAATGCTCCTGTCTTTCATTATATGCTCAACATCTTTGTCTGAATATGGAGAATCTCGACACAGCCTCTCCAAAGTCCCATGGAGATAAATTGCTCACAGGCTTGTGGAAGGCGTCTTCACAGGCAGGTGTTATAAAGTTTTGGTGGAAAGGAGCCAAACTTTGAGTAAAGGCTGTTCTTGCATTAGTCAGGGTCTGACTGGAAATGCCTGAATGCTCATGAGGAAAGTGGTTCTCTGCAACTCCTGACATACTAGATGTTTGGATGGTTCACAAAAGATTCTGATAAGCATCTAGCCATCTGGGTTCAGGTTCAAGCCAGACTTCTGAAGTTCCTGAGGAGCATCCATCCATGCTCCTTACATTGTAAACAAGTGCAGATGAAAGAAATGTACCAAACCGTTGTACAAGAATGTCTTGGCACCTATTATCAGTCACAAATAAATGGGGGAGTTTCATTCTTTGGACAAATGTGGACTGTGCATTTGGTCCAAACATCAAGCACAAGCCAGGAATCGAAGTAAGCTCCACTTTTCCTATTTCAGAAAGAAAAAACTGAGCCAAGAACTATACGCCAGGCCCTGGTCCTTGAGGGTGGAGGTTTCTGGCAATCAAATTTGAAAGTAATCTTCTCTGATTGTAGTGTATATGCAAAAAAAAAAAAAAAAGGCCTGTCTGGGAGTGAACTTGGGTTTCACCTTCTCTGTCAGCTATGGGAGAGTGCTGTCTTGCATCATTAGCACTATTAAATCATGGCCACAAATCCTGTCCCCAAGGTCTTGAAATCATCTATTTACATCCGGGGAGACAAACACAGTTCTTTGTCAATAGTTGTAACAAAATACAGAACGGAGATTTGGGCTCCCCTAGGCAAACAGGATATTGGACTATAGCCCACAAACACATGAATAGATAGTTCCACATAGGACCAGGCAGTCCTTCAGAGCTGATCACTAATTCATCTAAGGGCCACGGTTATTGTCACCAAGAAAAAAGGGGAAAAAAAAGAGTCCTTTTCTTCTCTTTTCCTTTAGACATGATCCCTGTTTGACATCTGTGATCTCCTGTGTTTTAATTTTTATAAGCTGCTTGGTACTTGCAGAAATGTTAATCCTTTAAAAAGAAAACTTCGGCCTTCTTATTATTCCCAGCAGCTCAAATGAATAGTAATAAAACATCTGAACATAGTTGCTCCAATGTTTTTATTCCATAGTCCCATCATCCCCATTCACCCTTGAGTTTTGACCTCCCAGGATCCCGTTTCCACTGTTGAGAGGAGAGGAGTGGAGAGGAAGTAAGTCCAGGGAATAGGAGAGAGGTGGAGAGATCCATGAGCCATGTTTTTATATTGAGGAAAGAAAAGAGAAGTTGATAAGAAAAGAACATCTAAGATAGAACTGCATGCACTTTTAAATCTTTGTGAGCCTCTGGAGGTACAGAAATAAACAAAGGGCCATCAATATCATCCAGAAATTTGTAGTGTAGTGAAAGAGAAAAAAAAATATGTAAACTGATAATCTCAACTTGCTTCTCAAAGTGCTATCAGATACGAAAAAGAGGCCTTAGCTTTACCTGAGGGTCTCTAATGGGTTTTCTGGAAAAGTAGATATTTGGACTAAATATTAATGGCTGGCCAGGAGAAGCAGAAATGAAAAGAATGAGAAAGATTAGCAAGAACAGAGAAACAAGAGTAAGAAGTTAAGTGATAGGTTGCTGAAGTAGACTAAATGGCATAGAAACTAGTTTTGCTTTGGAATGATCTCACCAAAATTGACTGACTGAGATGATCTCCTTCATGGTTATTTGGAGAGGAGACTGGAGGGAAGGCACAACCCAATGCCAAGGTGAAGCACAAGGATGAGTAAGTGCATCACTGGCAAATGAGGTGGCCAAAAGCTAAGGCCTCTCTTTGGTATCTCATAGCACTTTGAGAAGCGGGTTGAGATTATCAGTTTACAGATTTTTTTTCTCTTTCACTTGTGACATTAGGGGTACTGGATACTAGTCCAGATGCATGTAGGCATTCCCACTAAAAAATTATCCAGAATAATCTGAAATGTTTAAAATAATGATTCCTGGAATCTCATTAATTAGAATGGAGGGCTCTAGGAACATGTATTTTAATTCTCCCAGGGAATTCCCTGGGACATGAAAACCCAAGAACAACTGCCTAGAGTATTATTTGTTTTGAGTCATTAGATGCAGAAAGCCATATTTTATTTGGAAGAAGTATTGAGTCTATCATCAAAGCCTAATTTTAATGGGCTGGGAGAGTCCCCAGGGGAACGCCTGCAGTTGGGACAGGAGGAGTGAGAACACTGGGGACAACCCCAGGTTCTTTGGACTATAGCTTCAAGGGACGTCCAGAAAGAGGTCTCCTTCATAGAGCACCTGCAGTGTGCTAAGGAGGAGGGAGTAGTTTTATAACGTGTGACTAACAAATGAAAAGGAGAATCTCAAAAGAGGGTAATATTCAAAGGCATTATTACCTTTGATCACATTTCCTAAGACACCAAATACTCTCACACATTTTATCCCCTTTACACGTATTAGTACCATAGCCCAGTGGCTTGACCATCATAACCCCCAGTTTGCACATGAAGATCAGCATTTTAGGAGTGGGACGTTTTCAATGATATACCCGTGCCCTTCCCAGCCCCAAAGAAAAGCTGCTGCTAGAGTGTCAGAATGCAGATGAAAATCATGATTTTATTTTTTTTTCCTTCCAATTCCCATCTGTTCTGGGCAACGTCAATGAGAAATTATCAACAGCCAATTTTCACTTCTCCTGTGTCTATTCCCCTCCTATAACTAGCACTAATCATCTCGATTTGAGGGGTTTTGTTCCTTGCATACTTTTATGATGATCATGATCATCATGATCATCATCATCATCATCATAGCAATAGTAGCTAGTGTTTATTAAATGATTGAAATTGCTAGGCCCCGTATGTTCTAAAATAAACTACCTAATTTAATTCTCACAACCACCATGGGTAATACTTCATATAACCCCTATCTGAAAGACAGAGAAACATAAGTTCAAGAAGGTCAAGTGGCTTGCCCTGGGTTCACAGTCCTTTAAAGAGGCAGAGCTGGAATTGGAAATTAGGTCTGCCTGACTCCAAAGCCTGTGCCCACAACCACAATAACATCTCCTCTTAAAAATTGAAGGCATTCCCTCTAAGATCTGGTACAAGACAGGGATGCCCTCTCTCACCACTTCTTTTTTTTTTTTTTTTTTTTTTTTTTTTTTTAATTGACACATAATATTTGTATATATTTATTGGGTATAGTGTGATAATTTGATACATGTGTATAATGTATGATGATCTAATCAGGAAAGTTCTCATTTCTAGCTCCTTAAACATTTTTTTTTTTTTGTGTGTGTGTGTATGTTGGGAAGCTTTGAACTCCTCTCTTCTATTTCTTCATAAACATATAATAAATTGTGAACTGTGGTCACCCAACTGTGCTATAGAACATTAGAACTTGTTCCACCTAATTGTATTTCAGTGTCCTTTCCAATCTTCCTCTCTCACTTCCCTCTCTCCTTCTTAGCCTCTGGTGGAAGGTCCACTTCCACTAGAAAAACTGAGATCCACCTTTTGAAGGTACTACCTTTTTATATTTGCTGATTGATTTTATCCATTGAGAAAAGAGATAGCAAAATTAATTTCATGTTCTGTTCAACATAGTCCTCGAAACACTGGCCAGAGCAATTAGACAGTCAAAAGAAATTAAAGGCATAAAAATAGGAAAAGAAGAACTTAAATTATCACTATTTGCAGATGATATGATTCTATACCTAGCAGACCCAAAAGGGTCTACAAAGAAGCTATTAGAGCTAATAAATGAATTCAGCAAAGTGGCAGGATATAAGATCAACACGCATAAATCAAAGGCATTCCTGTATATCAGCGACAAATCCTCTGAAACGGAAATGAGGACAACTACTCCATTCACAATATCCCCCCAAAAAATAAAATACTTGGGAATCAACCTAACAAAAGAGGTGAAAGATTTATACAATGAAAATTACAGAACCCTAAAGAAAGACATAGAAGAAGACCTTAGAAGATGGAAAAACATACCCTGCTCATGGATAGGCAGAACTAACATCATCAAAATGGCGATATTACCAAAAGTTCTCTATAAGTTCAATGCAATGCCAATCAAAATCCCAACAGCATATCTTGTAGAAATAGATAAAAGAATCATGAAATTCATATGGAATAATAAAAGACCCAGAATAGCAAAAACAATACTAAGCAGGAAGTGTGAATCAGGCGGTATAGCGATACCAGACTTCAAACTATACTACAGAGCAATAGTAACAAAAACAGCATGGTACTGGTACCAAAACAGGCGGGTGGACCAATGGTACAGAATAGAGGACACAGTAACCAATCCACAAAACTACAACTATCTTATTTTTGATAAAGGGGCTAAAAGCATGCAATGGAGGAAGGATAGCATCTTCAACAAATGGTGCTGGGAAAACTGGAAATCCATTTGCACCAAAATGAATCTGAATCCCTATCTCTCGCCGTGCACAAAAGTTAACTCAAAATGGATCAAGGAGCTTGATATTAAATCAGAGACATGGCATCTGATAGAAGAAAAAGTTGGTTATGATCTACACGCTGTGGGATCGGGCTCCAAATTCCTCAATAGGACACCCATAGCGCTAGAGTTAACAAATAGAATCAACAAATGGGACTTACTCAAACTAAAAAGTTTTTTCTCAGCAAAAGAAACAATAAGAGAGATAAATAGGGAGCCTACATCCTGGGAACAAATCTTTACTCCACACACTTCAGATAGAGCCCTAATAACCAGAATATACAAAGAACTCAAAAAATTAGACAATAAGATAACAAATAACCCAATCAATAAATGGGCCAAGGACCTGAACAGACACTTCTCAGAGGAGGACATACAATCAATCAACAAGTACATGAAAAAATGCTCACCATCGCTAGCAGTCAGAGAAATGCAAATCAAAACTACCCTAAGATACCATCTCACTCCAGTAAGACTGGCAGCCATTAGGAAGTCAAACAACAATAAGTGCTGGAGAGGATGCTGGGAAAAAGGCACTCTTGTTCATTGCTGGTGGGACTGCAAATTGGTGCAGCCAATTTGGAAAGCAGTATGGAGATTTCTCGGAAAGCTGGGAATGGAACCACCATTTGACCCAGCTATTCCCCTTCTCGGTCTATTCCCTAAAGCCCTAACAAGAGCATGCTACAGGGACACTGCTACATCGATGTTCATAGCAGCTCAATTCACGATAGCAAGACTGTGGAACCAGCCTAGATGCCCTTCAATAGATGAATGGATAAAAAAAATGTGGCATTTATACACTATGGAGTATTACTCTGCATTAAAAAATGACAAAATTATAGAATTTGGAGGGAAATGGATGGCATTAGAGCAGATTATGCTAAGTGAAGCTAGTCAATCTTTAAAAAACAAATACCAAATGACTCCTTTGATATAAGGGGTGTAAACAAGGACAGGGTAGGGACGAAGAGCTTGAGAAGAATATTTACAGTAAACAGGGATGAGAGGTGGGAGGGAAAGGGAGTGAGAAGGGAAATTGCATGGAAATGGAAGGCGATCCTCAGGGTTATACAAAATGTCATATAAGAGGTAAGGAGGGGTAAGTCAAGAGAATACAAATGGAAGACATGATTTACAGTAGAAGGGGTAGAGAGAGAAAAGGGGAGGGGAGGGGAGGGGAGGGGAGGGGGGATAGTAGACAATAGGACAGACAGCAGAATACATCAGACACTAGAAAGGCAATATGTCAATCAATGGAAGGGTAACTGATGTGATACAGCAATTTGTATACGGGGTAAAAGCGGGAGTTCATAATCCACTTGAATCAAACCATGTAATATGATGTATTAAGAACTATGTAATGTTATGAACGACCAATAAAAAAAAATAACATCTCCTCTTTTCTTATTTTAATATTTCTGGAAATCATGTCAGAGGCTGGGTTGCATTCAGGGAAATAGACACGTATTTTTAAGTTTGGGTTGTAAAATATGAAATATCTTATTAATGAGAAGGGAGTAGTGCAGGATACAAAGTGGGAATAAATTTTAAACTGGTGGCTGACTGTAATAGTGTTAATGAAGATCTGCTGCTATCATTGCATGCATTTTATGAAGCCCAGGAACACAGGATGAGGACGATCTTGTCATTGGCGCACTGATCTGTGGAGAGAGCAAAGCAGTAAACTCCTCCCTGGGCACTGGTTGTATAGGTTCAGTGTGAAATCTCTCCTGTATCATATCCCTGTTCACAGAGCATGGACAGGGTCCTTATCTTAACAGACTGTCTGCTAATCCAGCCCTGAGAATGGGCTTGGGAGAGTAGCACCCAGGCCAACTGGCTGAGGGTTAAAGCCTCTTTCCTGATCGCCGTGCTGGGTAGATTTGAGGAGGAGATTGTGGCTGGTAAGAACACAAGTCATACTGCCTCCTGCCTGTTCTAATTCTATCAGGAGAGAGAGTAGGTACAGCTGTGGCTTGGGGTGGGTAGGGGCAGTGCTGGACTGGAGAGCTAGACCATTGGTGCATCACAAGGAGACCACTGCCGGCTTTCTCTGAAGCTGAACCTGTGGTTTATCCAGTCTTGGTTTAGTGCCCCAGACATATCCTTACAGAATGCTGTCTTGTTTCTGAGATATCTGTACTAACAACCCTATTTATATTTGATAGTAATTTTTTTTATCCTTTTTAATCAAAGCTGACAGGAAACATCACAGACTGCCAAAACTGGAGATGATTGTTAGCCTAGTTATCTGAATCATTTTTTTCCTTCCTCCCTTCCTTTTCTTTCTTTGCCCTCCCCCCACCCCCACCGTCTCTCTGTCTCTGTCTCTCCCTGGTGGGTATATTGGAAACAAGCTTTCAGACATCAACCCATTGGCAATAGACTGAGGATTAAAATGTGAATCTCCTGTTCCATGTCTCTGGACACTGTGTGTTTGTGGCTCAGTTCACTACACCTTTTATTGGTGCTATAATCTATTTTTATCCAGATAGACATTGAATTTGGAGTGTGGGGCTCACATTAGTGGCAGGCATGATGGAGACAATGAAAACAGTTGTCTTTAAAGCAATCATTGTAATCTACAACCCTGGAAGGGTGGGAACTTGGCCTGGAGGGTTGAGAGCTGTTATTCAACAGTCACAGCACTCTAGCTTCAGTCTGTGGTGTTATTTTACAACCAACATTAATACTCTCAGGAATGTTTGGTTGCCTGGAAACAGAAGCCCATCATTGAATTCATTAATATTCAGCTCATATTCTTACAAGCTATATTATATGAATTTCCTCCTTTGATCCTAATTAACAGGTAAATATCATCAAATTAAACATTTTCAAGAATTTATGGAGGTGAGCTTGAATTTCCAATTTTCTCTTTCTATTCCCAACTTCCTCGTGATGGGATCACTTTCCCTAGATCCTTATGATGATCAGAAAACTAAAATGGCAGAAAGTGCATTCCTCGTAAGAGAAAAAGTGGTTCTGGTCATCGTTTCTCAATTTGAGATGGGATAAAGGATAAAATCCATCAATTTAAAACAGAGTTGTTAACATTTAATTAAACTCTGCAGGAGCAGACCTAAAATTCTGGCCAAAGAGGAAGCTATGTCTTGTGACCCCGAACTAAATTCATAAACATCCCTTATGTGCCTTCTACATGGATGTTTGAGATCAAAGATGCATCAGGGAATGGCCTGCAGGTAGAGGATATGTGCACAAGTCTTAGAGGACTGCTTTCAAGAGTTACCACTGGGGTTCTTAGTTCAGTGTATCAAAAGTTATTCTACAGATGGTGTTCTGAGTTAAATTGGAAACAGGGTCTTTGCAGAGGTAATAGATTTGAGATGAGGATATTGCCGGTGTGTGTGTGTGTGGGGGGGTGTTCCAAAGACAGTACAACTGTTGTCCTCATGCAAGAAGAGAGACACAGGGAAGAATACCATGTGACCAGGAAGAGGAGACACAGAATTATGTAGCTACAAACCAAGGAATCCCAATCATTGCCAATCCCAGAAGCTGAGATAGGCATCAGACAGATTCTCCCCTAGAGAACTCAGAACATGTCCCTGCAAACACCTGGATTTGAAACTTTAAAACTCTGTAAATATAAAAAAATAAATTTCTGTTTTCTTTTTCTGACCACCCAGTAGATGATAATTTGTTATGGTAGTAACCCTAGGAAACTAATAGAGATGGAAAATCACAACATGTTGCAAAGAGTTTAAATATTTGCTTTATCTACAAATACTGAAATCATCAAATTTTACTGGAGGATTCCAACAAAAGGATCTGTTACAAAACCTGTGATTCAAACACAGAAAATTCAATGTAGTGTCGAATCTTGATTGATAGTTTCTGATACATTTGATCAACAGAGACTATACTAAATCTATATCCTAAAAATCATATTTAGGAGGATTTAGTTTTTGTGAACATAATCCATAGGAAATAAAATTAATTTGGAAGTTGAAAACAAACAAAAAGTACTTGGCTAAGACACATTCTTCATTTTATTTTGTATTGCTTTATGGTAAGATTTTTGGTTGTAGAAATGATATTAACTTGTTGATTCATCTGATTAGTGATTCATTTGTAAGCTGCTCTTTAAGAATGCATACAGGATGACTTACAGATGTTTTGTTCCTCTTATCTGCTGTCTTAGCCTGTGTTTCCACAAATCAGAGTGACTGGTATTTGATAGATATCTACAGCATCAAGCAGTTGCATAGCAGACACTTAGAGATACCAAGACATTTTCCATGATTTTTTTCTTTAGTTTTAAAACAAAATAGCCACATTATTCAGCTAGTAAAATGGACTTTGGAGATGTAACTTTCCATGGATTAGAATAGAGGCTGGAGGAGTTGGGTCTGGTGGTACACACCTACAAACCCAGTGACTCAGGAGGCTGACGCAGAAGATTTGCAAGTTCAAGGCCAGCCTGGTCAATTTAGTGAGAGTTCGTCTCAAAATTGAAAAAAAAAAAGAATTTTTAAAAAAAGGGGATATGAGGATATAGTTCAGTGGGAAGAACCCTGAGTTTAATCCCTGGCATAAAACAAAAAATAGAGGCTGGAGTTTTTTATTTGTTCTTGTAATAATGGGTCCTTCAAATTATTTTGAAGCTGATATTTTAATGTTAAAGAATTATTTAAAAATTTTTTTTTAAATATCTCTGTAAAAAATTAGACAAAAAGTCATTGATCAGGTAGTTAAAGCAAGAGACTATTATCACAATATAAGGGAATGATAACAATGTAAGTAGGAAATTATATTATTGACAAAATTGCTAGTAATCGATAATCACACATATTCAGTACTACTTTTGGGAGGGTAAGGGGTGCTGGGATTTGAACCTAGGGCCTTATGCATGAGAGGCAAGCACTTGGCCAACTGAGCTATATCCTCAGCCCTATATTCAGTACATCTTAAATCCTTTTCAATATAGAAGGACAAACAAAATAATTATGTTTTGAGGACATAATCTATAACAATTGCCACAAGTACGGAATTTCTTTCAAATCTTATTGATTTCCATTTTAACAAAAATACATTCTATTGTATGATACATCAGCTTTATTATTAAAACAATTGTAATTTCTTACTATAGAGCAGGAGAATTATGGCTAAGATGGGTAAAATGGGGACATTGCTAGTGTACCTGTATCTGGTCTGCCTCCTTTGGTGGGTAGTGAGAAAGTCATACCGTCTGCCCAGTACATAACATTTTGGTCAACGAAGGATTGCACATATGACAATGTTTCCATAAGATTAAAATGGAGCTAAAGAATCCTTACCCTCTAGTGATGTAGCCATGGTAACGCTGTAGCCCAACACATTACTCATGTTTGTGGTGCTGCTGCTGTAAACAAACCTTCTGCACTGCCAGTCTTATAAAAGTATAATACATACAATTATGTACAGAACACAGTACTTGATAATAGTAATGAATAACCTGTTACTGGTTTATGTACTCACTATACTAAACTTTTTATTGTTGTTTTCAAGTGCACTCTTACTTTTTATAAAAAAAAAAACTACTTTGCAAAGCAGGTCTGTAATCCTATGAATTTAGTAGGTAAAGACAGGAGAATCCAAATTCAAGGCTAGCCTGGCCAATTTATCAAGACCCTGCCTCAAATTAAAAGAATAAAAAAGGTTAGGGATATAGTTTAGCGTAAAGCCCCTCAGGTTTATAGCCCCAGTACTGCCTAAAAAGAAAATTAAAAAAAAACCATTTAGCTGTAAAATATTATTCCCTATTACTCAGCAGTAGCTTCATAAATCCTGTATTTATTGTGTCTCTTGATTGAATCAATAGGGTTTGAGGAGTAATTAATCCATATCATCTAGATTTGTGAATGTGCACTCTATACACCTGGAACTATGCATTAGAGTAAAAGACAATCAGTGGGGAAAAAAAAGAACTTTCAGAGATGAGAGAGAAGAATGAATCAAGCAAATAATGGGTAATAGTAATAATAAAGATTTCTTCCACCTTTACTAAAAAAAGCAATGTTCTTTCATGTTCACATATTGACAAATATCCTGGTGGCCCATTTCTCAGAGCACATCCCTGTTGTTCACTGATGCATGACTGTGTTTTACTCCCTGGTCCCTTGATGTAGTTAGGGATATTGGACCATAATTTTGGTAAATTCTAAGTAAAGTTTTATGTATCATTCTGGATCAGGTAATGAAAATCCCCTCGGCTAGAATTTGAAAAAAAACACACACACACACACACACACACACACACACACACACATTAACTTCTCCGAGACATTTCCAATAAGATATAAATAAGCATAAGGTTTTAAAAGGAATGCTTGCATCTGCCAGACCCTGGTTAAACTGGATTATCAATTTGATTGGATTGAGAGATGCCTAGGATTAAAAGACTTCCTTCTGGTTGTGTCAGTGAGGTTTATTCCAGAGACAGTTGGCACATGGGACAGTAAACTGAAGGCAAGACCCACCCTGAATGTAGACAGGTTGGGGACCCAAATGAAACAAAACACAGAAGGAGGAAGCCTCAGGGAATTAAAGGTTGAGTTTTCTTAAATGGGAGCTTCATCACTCCTACCATTGTCAGAGTGCATCAGACTCCAGTTCCCTCTCTCCTTCAATGTGGATTCTCACCGGCTCCTCTTCAGGAAGCATGTAGTCTCTGGGGTTGCATTATTGATCTTTCTTGCTCTGAGGCTCTTGGACTGAGCAGCTACTGGTTACCCTGGCTCTTTAGCTTGGAGATGGCTGTCGTGGGACGGTTTGGCTTCTGATGATGTAGTTCAATAAATCTCCTTTTATAACATACATACCATATTAGCTTTTCATTGATATGACCAAAATACTTGATAAGAGCAACTTAGAAGATGAAAAGTTTATTTGGCTAACGGTTTCAGTAGTTTACTCTGTGGTTGGCGAATCCATTGGTCTGGGTCTGCACTGAGGCACAACAGAAGGGCATGATGGAGAAGCATTACTCCATTCATGGCAGCCAGGAAGCAGAGAGAGCAAGGGAAGGGCTTTTAGGGAAGAAGAATCCTCCCATGGCCCAGGTGACCCACTTCCTCCTGCCATACTTCACCTTAACCTAGTCCATTCAACAGGGATGGACTGATTAGGTTACAGCTCTCATAATCTGATATTTTCACCTCTGAATATTCCTGCATGAAAACAGGGGCTTTGGGGACACACCATTCATCTGTTCCTCTAGAGAGCCCTTTTTGAACCCTCACAAAGGTGATAAACTGGGATAAAGAATGGGGATAGGAAAATGATTACAAAGTTTCAAATATAAGTAATTAAGGATGTACCCTTCTAGGCCGTACCCCTCAGTTTACTTCTTCCAACTAGGCCCCATCTCCTTTAGTTTCCACCACCTCTCAATAAGGCCTCAAATGGATGAATCCACAGATGAGGTCAGATACCTCATGGTCCAATCATTCCCTAAAAGCTGCTCCTCTGTACATGGAGGCAATGGGGACAAACCTTCTAACACATGAGCCTTGGGGGTTCATTCCAGATCTAAACCATAACAACTCTTTGAATTTTTTAAACTATCTACTATATGCACATGTCAGACACCTACTAAACAAGAGACATTATCTAAGTATTAATTGTGCAATGGAAAGATCACTTCAGTGAGGGCAGCTCACCATACTGATCCCAAAATATCACAGCTCAGCTGCAATGCCAGTCCTGCCTGGCGCTCCCTTGTTTTGCCTCACAGGGGATCCGTGTGGCAGTTACAATGCAGTATGGCAGGACTGTCAAGCCATAGGCCCCTACTTTAGAGCAAATTGGAGGTGGTTCACATTTTGTCCTCTCCATGCACATGCAAATAACAGGACACAGAAGACAAAAGAAAGGCTGTGTGCAGAGGTTAGAGCATCCACCCTCCCTTCTGCCTTGTCATAAGCCCAGTTCATCTGTTGGAACAAGGGTTCAAGTAACTCAACCTTAGAGGGAATTAGAAAATGACCTGATGGAGCCAGAAAACTGAAACCCTAAGAAACAAAGCAGCACTTCCTCAACACTTCTCCCAAGCTCATTTTAAATGACCTCCTCTATGAGTCTCGCCTGAAAAGCCTGCCTCCCTTTGTGTTTCCCCTCGAAGCACTTTTGTGAGATGATGGATGGAGACTGCTATGTAAAAATAAATTGGATGGTATTCTCTCTTATTATCTATGATTCCTTGATCTTCCTACAGAGTTTTTAATAAACATTTGAATTATTTACAGTAATCTACAAAGGCATTTTAATAGTGCATATGGTAGAGGGAAGAGAGTGAAAAATGTCTTTGTTTCACTCCGTCGGGGCCGATGAACCATGACTCGAATGATTGCTTGCCTCATTTGTAATTATTCATGGCAAAGATCTTCATTCAGTGGCAGAAATTTTCAGGCTCTGGGTCCTAATGATTATGGGAGCATGAGAGTTATTTGCCACATTCTCACTCGAGGACAAACTGTATTGCACACAAAGTTAGGGAGATGGACCTCAATGCAATTAATATGGATGCTGCCCACTGTTACTGACAGTTCTTGCTTCCAGGAAATCCCAGAGAATAAAGCATTTAGATTTTGCTTTTTCCAACCCACAGAGAGACCCTGGTGTGACCACTCTGATTGCACCATTGATATTTGTGTTCAATTCTATGAAAACAAATTTAGTTAGATACTCTTAACCATCTATAATGCATTCTTTGTGCATGCAAATGGAGTCCAGTGTGGTTTAGGTCACTGGAGATTGTCTGGCCAGAGTGGGTGCCTTTGAACTAACTTGAACTAGACTCTAACATGTAAATATTTCAGTCTTGGTTAATATCCACAGTCTATTTACTTTGCTCTTCCATTCTTGTTCTACTTCTTCTTCTCCCTGCCACCTGCTTTATGTTCATATTTTTAGCTCTGTGTCTTTTCTATGGGGTTTTCTTTTAAAGGATCATTTTCTATTTTTGAGCTTGATTTTATAGTCTTTCTAAGAATCTGGGAAATCTCTTTCCACTCTAGATCCCTCTACTAAAGGATCCTGCTTCAGCCTCCTAAGAGCAAATGGTCCCAGCACCTTTTGAGGAAGGCAATTCAAAAAGATAAATCAGTAGTTCCATACCATGGGGCAATTCAGAACCATCTGAGACTTGAAAAATGTGTGAGGTTCTCAACCAAATAAAATTAGAATTTCTATGGTTAAAGTCTGGGAATTGGTATTTTGTAAGAGTTTTGGGAATGGTTGTTTTTAATATTTCACTGGGACTAAAAACCACAGATGAAGTTAATTCAGCGTTTTAGCTCTGAAGTGGAAAGAAAATATTATTGAGTTGCAGCTGATCTGTGTCTAAACAGATTGAATGAATTGACACTTAACATTCGCTTTCACTCAAAAATTATTAATCAAACATTGCCTATGCATCAAGTCTTGCTGAAAGCCAGTCTTTGCCCTGGGACAATTACCTTATACTGGCCAACACATCTTTTTGCTCAAGTAAGCTGGGCTGGATTTCTGCCACCTAAAAGCAATTGATGGGCTTGGGATGTGGCTCAAGTGGTGACACGCTCGCCTGGCATGCATGTGGCCCGGGTTCGATCCTCAGCACCATGTATAAATAAAGATGTTGTGTCCGCCGAAAACTAAAAAATAAATATTAAAATTCTTTTTCTCTCTCTCTCTCTAAAAAAAAAAAAAAGCAATTGATAACTAGGGGATGGCCAGTGTGTCGGTTGGTGAGTCAGTGTGTGTGCAAGAGAGTAAGTGTGTGTGTGTGTGTGCATGTATGCATGCAGGAGTATGTATGCAAGGGAGGGCAAACATGAGAGAAATTATCTAAATAAAGACTGTGCTATCACACTACACAGCACACATGTGGAGGACACTGAGACCATGGTTGATGCAAGGTGTTTTAATGTATGATGATTGACTCTTTCATTATATTACCATATTTTTGTAACCATGTAGATACTGTATATGGATTATGGGTGGGTAGGGATTGAAGGATGGGGAGGGCGAGTTGGGGATGGAGGGAGGGAAGGAGAAAGGGAGAGGGAGAGGGAGAGGGAGAAGAGGAGAGAGAGAGAGAGAGAGAGAGAGAGAGAGAGAGAGAGAGAGAGAAAATGAAGCACTTTTGTCACAAATTTTATTCTCTCTAAGGATACTTTAGCCCAAACAGATATTACAGTATAGGAGCCTGTTGTGATAGGCTAGAGCATCTGAAATAAAAGTTCCACAGCATTCAAATGTGCTATTAAGTGTTTCCACTAGAGATGAACAAAAGAGATGTAAAAGGAAGTTCACTTGAAGGATCTCAGTGACAGGCAGAGGCATTGCAGATGGAGACGTGCTTAAGTGGGGCTGAGAAGCCCAATGTATGGAGGTAAGTAGCAGAATTGTGCATTATCAATTGCAAGGTTTCATGCACACGAGGGACTCTATGGAAACCAGAATGAAATCTAGAGGACTGGGTTGCTGCTCAAACTTGGCTTTTGATGCTTTTATCTGAAATTAACAATGTTGTTTTATATCCTCGGCAATTAGAGAAAATACAATTAGAAAAGAATCACAAGGATCTTTATTAATACATGTAGGCTCCTTCTTTGTTGTCATCAGTGTTTCAAAAATTTCCTTTGTAATTAATGTGTGTTTACTTATTTATTTTTCTAATCTACCTCCTACCGCAAACAGCACCCCATGCATTTCCTGTGTATTTTTAAGCAAAGTAGCTTGGCACGTCTCACTGAGCAGCACAAGTGAAAGCTTGTCAATATAAAGAAATGACATTCATTTTAATTTTTTTTTAAAAAAGCATTCAGAACCTTACTGTATGCAAAGCACTGGACTAGGAATAAAACATGAAATGTATAATATATCTGTTCCTTCGCAGAATGCTTAATGGATACCTGTTATATTCTGTGCTGCATGTTATATACATGATTTAATTTAATCCTTCTAAAACGAACGAGGGAGGTACATTACTCATTATATACAGATAAGAAAAATTGAGGCATTATTTTTCCGACTATAAAACCCATGTGGTTTTAATTATGTTAAATTTTGATGAGCACCTATGATGTGCTAAGTACATTATGCATTATACATGCTCTCTTAATTAATTATGTAAAATTCTCTGTTAGAATTAACATTTCATTGATGAAGGAAATGAGGCTCAGATAGAATAAATAACTTCACAGTCATAGGACAGCAATTTAAATCCAAATTGACTCCAAATCCCATGTTCTTTTAAACCAATTGGAAGTTGGAAAAGAGAACTGGGTTAGGGGAAAAAAATAAAGGACATAATACATATTTAAAAAATGAGAAGCTATCCATTCACATTTATATTGTACACTTCTAAGTAGTGGCCCTGGGTGTCTTTTTGAAATCAATGTAAAAGCCATTTTAGGAAGTCCCTAAAAAACATAGGCTCCAATAAGTGAAATGAAAAGCAAGTAGAAATATTTTTAACTGACGTAAAATATTTGCAAACAAAAGTAAGATTGTGATTGTTCTTCCTTCTTTTATTCATGTACATATTTTCTAGGTGTCAGTTTGAAATTAGTGAATATACATGGTTTTCAAAATTAAAAGAGAAAGGCTAATTAAAAGAATACTGATGGGGGATTCAAATCAAGCTTATTCCTTTACATTTACATTTTGCCATGAACCAAGTATAGTGATGTCCTGCTTGATATCCCTTATTTACCAGATTTGGACTTGGGTGTGGAAAAAGATCTAATCCTAATCCTGGAGCAAAACCATCTTTCAGAGAATAATTATGTTCTGCCAGTGTATATCCTCAAGGGAATGATGGCAATTCTCCAAAATACAGTTCCACAAATGACTTGGACAAGAGTAGCATTATTTCTATAAGTACATGGCCACCCTTGGGATTTATTTTGAAGAGGATAAGATTATCACAGAGCTCTCAACTTGTTAAACATTTGTCACAGTGCAGTACAGCCTCACTCTAGTGGACTACTAAACCAAGAGAGTTAAAAAGTCCTGTTGAAAATGTGGATACACTGGAACTTTGAAACACTTTCTTCCTTGGTAACTGGAGCACCATGCTCACCTGGTTTCCAGTCTACATCACCTGACACTCTCTCTGGGTCTCAGTCCAAGGTTGCTCACTCCTCTTCCACCCAGCCTCAGTTCTAAGAGTTCTTCTTTATGCTTAATCAGTTCTTACATGACTCCATCTAATCCCATGCCTTTAAATTCTATCTATATGCTGACAGCTGCAAGATTTATTTCTTAGCCTTGATAGCTCCCCTGATGTCAAGGCTCTGATATCCAACTTTTTACTTAAATTTCCATGTAGATAATAAGTTTCAAATATGTATCAGTTATGTCCAAAACCAAATTTCTCATCTTTTCTACAACCTGATCATTCTATAATTTTCCTTATTTCATTTAAAGACAACTCCATAATTCTATTTGAATCCTTGCTCCATTTCTTAAACCATACATTCAGTTCAAATCCTTTTATTTCTACCTTCAAAACATAACGAAAAAAAAAAAAAAACCTCTTACAAGTGGCCCTGTGTTGATAGTTAATATAGATTTTTGATTTGATTAAATTAAAAGACTTCTCGATGTGTCCATGAGGGTGTTTGCAGTGATTATTGAAACATGGGAGAGCAAACTGAGGAGGGTATACCCACCTTGAATGTAGGCAGTACAGCCTAATAGGCCTCGGCCCTGGATGAAAGGAGGGCAGAGGAAGCAGGAAGCCAAAACATATGCTGCAAAACCATTTTCTCTCTCTTTGGTGGGTGTTTGGATTGCTATTGCAATTGCCTGAGAATGTCAGATTCCAGCTCCTTCACTCTTCCAAAGCAGACTATGATCATTGACTCTCCAAGGAGTTCCCAGGTCTCTGGCTCCAACTTTGTAGCTGAGCATCTACGGATTCCTCCAGCTCTCCAGTCTGCAGATTGCTGTTTGGGGATTATATGCTTCCTGATTCTGTAAGCCAATATAATAAATCTCCAGATAAATATATGTATATATATGAATGATTATAATATATTATACATAACATACTACCACCCCACCCAGATCATCCTACCATTATGTCATGACTGGATATTAACCACACTCCCTTAAATGATTTATGTTTCCAATTTTGCTCACCTAAAGTGAATTTCTAACAAAGCAGTCAGTATTATCTTTTCAAAATGTAAGTTAAACCATATTCTGAGTCTATTGGAGAACTACTAATTTTTTCCCAATTACAAAAAGTAAAACAAATCTCTTAATTGATGTACCATGTCACACAAAATTTAAACCTTAATTATTTCTGTGATCTCTTTACCTGCAACTCCTCCTCCACCTAGTTCCATTATCCTTTTCCTCCTCCTCTTCTCCCTTCTCTTTTCTCTTTCCTCCTCCTTCTTTCTTTTTTGTTCTGGGTATTGAATCCCAGCTATATTATTGAGCTTTTCTTCTTCTTCTTCTTCTTCTTCTTTTTTTTTTAATTTTGAGACAGGGTCTCGTTAAGTTGCTGAGGCTGGCCTTGAACTTGCAATCTACCTGCCTCAGTCTCCTAGGTCTTTGGGATTTTACAGGTACCAGCTGGTCTTCTTGCCATACTTGACTACACAAGACCTATCTATTGTCCACTACTCCCTTAACCCCTCTGCACTTGCTGGCCTTTAACTGGGAATATTCTTTCCCATACAACCAATGTCACAGCTGCCTTCCTCACTTGAGAAATGAATTTTTATTTTCTCCAAAGAATCTGCTTTTAAATGGAATAGACTCTGTAGCTAGATACTGATTGCTTTATGTTGAAACGTCCCATTCCATGAAGAAGAGGTCTTCTAATTTCCAAACCAAACCGGGCCCATCCAATCTCAGTCAGGCACTAGAAGAATGAGGGATCATGAATACGAGATAAGTCAGTAACTTCCATGTCTATGGAGTCAGGCTTAGGAAACCTCATGGCCATAAAACTTCTAAGTTTAAGAATCCTACAAAATCACCTGTGTTAAGTTTGTTTAGAAGACCCTGAACTCTCTAACTGTAAGCTCCAGTTTCCTTCTCAGAACGATTTAACTCTTCTGTATCACATACCATTCACATGTACAGCAGTCTGTTCTTGCTTTTCAATGTTTTTCTTTTGCTATTTTCTGCCAGCTTCCAAATTAAATGCACAAATCATAAAACAAATTTGAGAAAAGCAAAAAATAATATATATATATATATGTATATATATATATATATATATATATATATACACACAAACACATACATAAATATTATATGTATATATGAATAGATAATTCCAGGCCAAATGCTTAGAGAATTAATTAAAATAATCTGACATAAAATTTCAAATAACACCATCCATAACTGTGGCTATTAGGCCCAGAGAACTGTGGCAATCACTTCTGGTCCTACAAAATGAAGACAAAACTTTGGCCTCAAGGAGTTTGTAAAGCACTGTAGGAACATATTACTCTTAAATGTAATTAATAGGGTGGAAAGTTCTATAATTAAGCTACAAAGAGCTCTAGGCAGGAAAAAAATGTGGGGACAAATTTAATTTAAATAATAAAATTAAGGGAAATTTCATGAGGTGACATGTTTTTATGTGGTCTTTGAAGGACAAATTGAATTTCAATCAGCAGTCCTGGAGAGGAGCCAGGAAGGCCTTTGTTTATATAGCTATTCATTTATTCATCACAATGAATACTTTCTGAAAACTTTCTATGTGTCCATGAAATGCCTTAGATGCAGGAAACGTGTTTCTCATTCCAAAGAAAGAAGATCTGCCGAGGACAGGAAGCATTGAGAAGATCTAGGGGAAAGAAATCACCTGAAGAAATGGAAACATGAAAGATGAAAAAGTGATTGTTTGATTAAAAATTTTAAAAAAATTGAGAGGATGGGACTCAGAGGAAATGGAAGTAGTATCATGTTGCTGAAAGTGTATGATTTTATTGAGAAACTCTGGAAACATATCAGTTCCTGTTATTATAATCAATACTCTTAAATTATGAGGTTCATTGTTTTGACTTATTGCAATAGCAAAGCTTTTGGGACAGGGAAATGACTTCAGAATACTATTCCTAGGAAGAAAAAAAATGTTAATATATCCCAAAGAACACTGGAATAACGGGGTTTCTAAAACATGACTCCTACAAATTCCTCTACAAATGAGTACATTTTGTGTCTGCTTCAGGGCATTCGTTTTTATTAATTAATTTATTTATTCTAATTAGGTATATATGACAGCAGAATGCATTTTGATTCATTGTACATAATTGCAGCACAACTTTTCATTTCTCTGGTTATACATGATGTAGCATCATACCATATGTACAGTCACACATGTTCCTAGGGTAATGATGTCCATCTCATTCCACCATCTTTCCTGCTCCATGCCCATTCCTTCCTCTCCCTCCCCTTTGCCAATCACACTTCCTCCATTTTCCCCACGCCCCCCCATTATGGATCAGAATTCACTTATCAGAGACAATATTCAGCCTTTGGTTTGGGGGATTAGCTTACTTCGCTTAGCATGATATCTCTAACTCCATCCATTTACCTGCAAATTTAACCCAGTTAAAAAACAAAACAAGCAAACAAACAAAAAAATCACAAGGAAGATCCAGACAGCAAATTTGCTTAAATGGCAACTTGCTTGGAAGGAATTTTCTCAAAATTACTAAATGTGTCTGATATTCTAAACACAATTGTCTCTGGACTTGAGTTATAGATGTTTTTAAGCACTTATTTTAAACTGATGGATACAGTAAGGTCCTTGGTTATTTCTCTTTAAAAGCCCTGAGTCCCAGGCCAATTTTCTTTGCCATGACCATCTTCAACTTTTCATTTGCACAAGACAACATGTGTCACATTTCCATATAGAACAAGCAACTGTGAATACATGTACTCCAGTCTGTGCGCTCAGTTTTGTTCTACAGATACACCATCCATGTTTGTATTTTTAAATACAAATATTCAATTTATTTGGACTACAGTAATCTTATGTGAGATCATCCTACCTTTCCTGAGAGTGTTCACCTCCATTTCTAACCATATGACTCTGTGACTAGCTGGGGATGATGGCTCTTTTGCCAATATGAAGACATAGATAATTGTCTATGTACATGGGACTGGGGCCATAAAGTTCACCAAAGCCAATTAGTTTAGATTAGAATTTAGCATCTCAACTCAGCCACACTCTCCCCATCTTCACAGGGGAGCTTCAGTGAACTCCCATTTGGCTACAAGTAGAAATGTATAGGTATATTATACCCTGAAAGTTACCAGACAATAAAGCCTCCTTGAAAGGAAGAAAACAAAAATCTAGATACCTAGTTTGCTTTTGCAACCTTGCTGCCGTGTAATTCCATTGCCTTCCAAACTCCTTGTTTCTTAGAGGATTTTGTGCCATGTATGTGAACTTGAAACGGATTCTGGACACTATACTCAAAGAAAGGAATGGCCAGGGCAGTGTCCTCAGTGAATACATGTAAAGGCTTGGGGCACCTACAAAGATGAGAGTTGACCTTTTTCCATTAAAAACACAACAGAGACGTTGAAAAGGCAGGCTGTAGGACAGTGAGACAAGACAAGAAATCAATAATTCAGAAAAAAAAAATATAAAACAGGGTCATCCCTTTTCCCTTTGCTCAGGCTTATGGGTTGGCGATCTGCGTGTGAATTGAGGATTTTACCAGGGGCAAGGTAGTTTAGCACACAACTGAACTAATGCCAGAGTTGGTAGGGCCAGAGCGGGTCCCAAAATGATGGAAGAGATACTACAACTCAAAATGCTAACCTTCCTGGAGCTCAGTCTTTAGCTCCCTATACTTTTTCAACTTATGTTTTCCAGATTTGCATTTTTCAGATTCAGCCTCTCCCTGAACTGCAGACTCATTTATCCAAGTATCATGAAGACATATAACAGATTTCTGAAACCAAACATGACCAAAATAGAACTCTGGCACTCCTTCCCAAATCCATTCTCCCCAAGACTCTCCATCCAACTAAATAGCTTTATGTTTCACCCAGTTGCTTAGTTCAAATGTCTGGGCATTTTAATTGATTCCTCTTCACTCTAAGATCCCATATATAATTCATTTAGGAAGTCTTGTCGCTGCTCTGCTAGGCTGATATTATGAACTTGATCAATACTTACCAATTCCGATGTTCCAGAGCCATCTCCAATTGTTTCTTTCCTAGACTATCACAAAGGACCTGTTACTGAGTCCTCTCCTTCTGGGCTTGCCACACAACTATTCTGTACCCCTCATAGTGGCTTCTCCATACACACATCCAGAAAGTCCTTTCTGCACAAGAAAATCAGATCACACCATTCCCCTGCTCTAAACGCTCTCCAAATAAAACTTAGTCTTAAGAAAGTCTATGCTACCCTATGTGGCCTGACCCTGCATTCTGCTTAGACCAAGCACTTGTCCCCTCATCCTTGCTCATTTTTCACTACCCTCATCCCAACTGTGCTTCCAAATTGGCCAGCTCCCTTATGCATCCTGGATTTCATCTGCCAAACTGTTCTCCCAGGAATTTAGAAGTGCGGGATACTTTATACCACATGAGCTTCTATTTGAGTGCAACTTCATAGATCATTCCACACAGAATGACCTTCATCCCATTTCCACCCTAGATGCACTGATCCAGTCACACCTGGCTACTTTTTTTTTTTCTTCCGTACATGACACCACTGGGAATAATATGATTTTACTTATTTAATGTCCCTAGCTTCAAAAAAAATGTTCATATGAGGACGAGACTTGTTTTACCCACTGCCATTTCTTCAAAATAGAAAGTAGACGAGTGAGTACATGGTACTTAGTGGGTGCTGAATATATATGTGGTCAATCAGAGCACAACCAAGACCCTTGGGGCAGAACAAATAGCTGCCAACTTTCCAACAACAGTGTGTGATAAGTACATTAAAACTATCTGAAACTTAGTTTTAAGGGACATTTTATTTCTATAAACCGCCTTTTAAATTCAATACTTATTGTGCATAGTTTCCTATTTAGCTTTTCTCTCCTCTTTTTAATGAGTACAAATGAAATGAGTGGTCATGATTTTTCTTGTTTTGTATGGCAATCACTCCCTTGAGTGTTGAAATGGAAAATGAGATCCAAAGACAATCTTTTTTAAAATAAAGGCCTGAGGGATAGTGGAAAATGCACTGAAGCTAGAGTCACATGTTCATTGAGTGTAAGAATAGATGTTCCTTAGAGAAAAACCTCAATCCTCTGCAGGAATTCCTTCCTCTGAATAAAGGACCAGAGTATCCCTGTTATAGTTTATAGGATAATCTAAATAAGATTCCAAATCTAATTAAATTTTCATCAAGTTATAATAATTTATCTTACTAAAATATGAAATTAAACAATTATCTTTTGTTTGTCTTTTTAAATTCCAAATCTAGCAGAAGATATGAAATGTTCCAATACTATAAAATACCTAAGATTGTGACTGATTTGGGGGTGCTTCACCTCAACTTAAAGAAGGAGAGAGACTAATTCTCATCTACTCGACTGTGATAAGAATTAAATAAGAAAAAATAGACAAACAGGCTTCAAAATGTGAATTGTCAATAGTTTAGCTTGCCGTAGAGGTCACACGGACTCAGGAAGACCCCAGTCTAATTAGATGTCTTTTTATCCCCACCATATGCTCGGCTGCACCCCTTTCATTTGACTGAAGCAGAGGTCCGCTGTGGAAGTCCAGAACACACACACACATCTGGAAGGCAGGAACCTTAGTCCTCATTCTTTCATTTCTTTATTGACTTTCCTCAGGTCTTTCTATCTCTATAACCTTGACTTTATTGTCTATTTTTTTAAAAAGGGAGTCTAAAGTGATGACATCTATGTGATTACCAGCTCTAAGCATTTGGATTCTTATATTTAGTAGAGCCATACTATCATGCTGCTAATTCCTGAAAGTCTAACTAGATGTTTTATCCCCCCATCTCCTTCTATGAGGATTAAGTAAAGAGAACAACTTTAGAGCAAGAAATATCCCAGTAGACTGAGTGGTCAGTCTCATCCATGGTGCTCAAAGGAGAGCTGGACCAAGATTTCAGTGATCAAGTCTGCAAGATGATGAGGGATAGACTGTGGCCCCATAGGCATCTCATTAACTCAGCCCTCCCTCAAGACACAGAAACTGGATACTGAAGGCAGAATAAGAAAATTACCCTGTGGTCCTCAATTTGCAGGATTTTTATGTAACTGCAAAATCTTTATAAAGTCTCTCACCTTATGAAGTGATTGGCATTCCTTTTGTTTGTTTGTTTTTGATATTAGCTAATACATTATAAGAGTATTAAAGTATACTTTTTGTGATGAATTCCATGCAAATTAAGTTAAATAATTTCCTTATATTTGCTTTCTATGAGATCACTATATGCCAGAGATCTCTGATATGTAGAAGAAACTGAACCTAAGGTCAAGGAAAATCTTCATTTTGTTTTTCTTTGAGGTCAAAGTTTGTTTTCTCTAGTAAACCAATAATATACAAAGCACCAGTAAGGCAAGACTAGCTTTCTTTGTCTCTATTACTATTGGCTGCCACGCCCACAGCTCTCATATGTTAAGAAAATGCTCTTTCTATCACAAAAATGAAATAAAACATTCTTTACTTTAAAAAAATAAAGATTTACCAGGCTGCAGTGGTGTATACCTGTAATCCCCGTGACTTGGGAGCCAAGGCAGGAGGATTTAATTTCAAGACCAGCCTAGGCAATTTAGTAAGATCCTGCCTCAAAATAAAAAATAAAAAAGGGCTAGGGATATAGCTTGGGTAGAGTACTAAAGTACCTCTAGGTTCAATGGCAAATACCTGAAAACATTAACTTGACCTCAAAGAAAAAAATAATGAAGATTTTTTTTTTCCTTGACCATAGGTTCTGTTTCTTCTGCATATCAGAGATCTCTGGCATGTAATGATCCCATAGAAAACAAATATAAGGAGATTATTAACTTAATTTGCATGGAATTTATCACAAAAAGTGTACTTTAAAGCTCATATAGTCTGTCTAATAGCTAATCTATCTTAACAATGAACAATATTTACTTTTGATGTACCATGAATTCAAGACTGCTCACTTGAACATAAAAGATTTCTGGATAACTAAGACCAAAAATCAAAAAAAAAAAAAAAAAAAAGAAAAAGGAGGAAGAGAAAGAAGGAGGAGAGAATAAGAAAGGAAGAGAAGGTGGATAAAATTTTAAGGGGGAAGGAGAAACATAATGGTATGGGAGAAAGGAACAGAAGAAAGCCCCACTGTTACAGCATAGGGGTTAAAAGAGTACTTTGATGTTAAAAAATCTGGATTGAAATCCCGCTGACTCATTGAGAAAATTTGGCATTAGGCAACCTGTTTTAAATCTTCATGGAATGAACAAGTTTTCCCCACAGAATGTTCAGCAAATACCTGGGAAAAAATTGAAAGGATGATTAATTATGGTTGCTATTATTATTTTCAGTACCAGGTATTGAACCTAGATCCTCACATGTTAGCAAAGCACTCTATCGCTGAGGTACATCCCCAGCCATTTTGTTTTTTATTTTGAGACAGGACCTCACTAAATTGCCCAGACTTTACTCAAGTTTGCAATCCTCCTGACTCAGCTGCCCAAGTCAATGGGATTACAGTGTACACCAACCGCACCTTACAAGAAAATGATTACTTTTTGAATACCTCTTATAGGTTGGGTACCATGCAACACACTTTATATAAATCAACTCTTTTCATCTTTATAATAATTTTACAGATCAAATATTGTCTTCTTACTTTAAAGATGTCTACTTACTTTAAAACTGAGAAACAAAAAGAAATTAAGTCATGTGCCTGGGGTAAGTTTAGAGATGTGATTAAAAACACGACTAGAGTGAGTTTTTCATCTGTAGCCTCAGATACATTGCATTGCCAGGTACATCATGGCAGGCTCAATGGGTGGAAGTGGACCAAGTTTCTAATAATTATTGATTTTGCCATATCTGTCTCTTATTGAAGAGACCAATATCTTACCTCAGTTTTGTAATAGTTTCCAATAGATATTTATTGATGTTTACAATATAAAATAACTCATCTAGATTTTAAACAGAGTAAACAGAGGCATGTAGTGAATTAAACACCTATTGTTTGGTGTTTTGTTATTTGCAAAGTATTATCAAATCAACTTTTAAAAAATTGACATTATTCCTTACTTAGATAAGAAAAAAATAAGTAAAGAAGAAACAAAATGACTTTTCCACACTCACCTAATTAAATCTTATGGAACCAGGACTTGCATTTAGCCATACTGATACTTATTTAAATTAGTTATGAGAAGTAGGAAGGTAACTTTTCTAATTAATAAATGGGATTACTCCAGTGAACTCTTTAAGAGAAAAATTCTGGTCTTCAAAACTTCTTTTTTCAAAACAAAATACAAGTAAACCATCTGCAAAATCTAGATAATTATTTTAAGCAGAACATTTTTCTTCCCTATAAGTGCATGAAATTCACCTCAAATTAATATTGAAGAAGGTTCTAGAAACTTTAACTTAGGCTATTAAGTCAAAGTAATAGATGGACATCCAGTTTTTAAGTATGAAAATGTATAATATAGAAGGATTGGATGGATTATATTTCAGAGAACATTGTAGCCATCTAGTCCACAACTTCTGTGAACAGGAATCAGAAGAACTAACCAAGTATTTGGAAAATGCAGAAAATATTTACAATAGTGAACTGACCTTCAGAGATTTGAATCCTGTTAACAAACAAACAAGGAAATACTTTTCATTCTTGTTGATGAATTTGTTTACCACAGAAAAAAATAGTTTATAATTCTGAAACTACTTTATCTGTACACTAGGGTCAAACAAATAAATAAAGATGATGGAATCCTGGTTTCTCAATATTTGAAAAGGACTGATAAATAAGTCGGAGAATACTATCATGAACATTGTAGAGTTGACTGAATACCAAAACTATAAGTATGAACTCATTTTATAATTAAATGGATATTTAAATAGATACATAAATTAATATGATATGTATATGTACATGTGCATCAGTTATTACACACATGTACTTCCTAGTACTGTCTTGTATGGGACTTTGAAATAGTTACGAACTATTAGCCATGTGCACACATGTTGCCCAAATCTTTGTTGCTAAATATCATTCTGAAAAATTTTTGAAACTACTTGAATAAAATACAAGGGACACACTTCAAGATATTGGCATAGGCAATAATTATTTTTAACAGGAATTCAATAGCTTGGGAAGCAAAAGCAAGAATGGACTAATAAAATTACATCAAATTAAAAAACTCCAACAGGAAAGGAAACTGACAGAGTGAAGACACAATCTACAGAATGAGAGAAAATCTTTGTCAGCCATTCCTCTGACAAAGGAATAACATAAAGAGTAACAACAAACTCAAAAATTTAACAACAAAAGAACAAGAAATCCAATAAAAAATGGGCAAATGAGCTGAACAGACACTCTCAAAAGTACATATGACCAATAAATATTTGAACAAATCCTCAATATCTTCATCCTTCAGGGAAATGCAAACCAAAACTATATTAAGATCCCACCTCATACAGAATACATGACACAGAGACTAACCCACAAAACTATAATTATCTTATATTAGAAAAAGGTGCCAAGAACATGCATTGGAGAAAAGATAGCATCTTTAACAAATGGTGCTGGGAAAACTGGAAATCCATATGCAACAAAATGAAATTAAACCCCTATCTCTCACCATGCACAAAACTCAGCTCAAAATGGATCAAGGACTTAGGCATACAACCAGAGAGACTGCATCTAATAGAAGAAAAGGTAGGCCCTAATCTCCATCATGTGGCATTAGGCCCCAACTCTCTTAATAAGACTCCTGTGGTATAAGAATTAAAACCAAGAGTCAATAAATGGGATGGACTCAAACTAAAAAGCTTCTTCTCAGCAAAAGAAACCATCTGTGAGGTGAATAGAGAGCCTACATCCTGGGAGCAAATCTTTACCCCTCACACATCAGATAGAGCACTAATCTCTAGGGTATATAAAGAACTCAAAAAGCTAAACACACACCCACAAACAAAACAAAATAACAAACAAAACAAAACCAAATAACCCAATAAATAAACGGGCCAAGGACCTGAAGAGACACTTATCAGAAGATGATGTACAATCGATCCACAAATACATGAAAAAATGTTCATCATCTCTAGCAATTAGAGAAATGCAAACCAAAACCACTCTAAGATATCATCTCACTCCCGTCAGAATGGCAGCTATTATGAAGACAAACAACAATAAGTGTTGTATGGATGTGGGGGAAAAGGCACACTCATACATTGCTGTTGGGACGGCAAATTAATGCAGCCAATATGGAAAGCAGTATGGAGATTTCTTGGAAAATTGGGAATGGAACCACAATTTGACCCAGCTGTCCCTCTCCTCAGTCTATACCTAAAGGACTTAAAAAAAAAAAAAAACAGCATACTACAGGACACAGCCACATCAATGTTTATAGTAGCACAATTCACAATAGCTAAATTGTGGAAGCAACCTAGATGCCCTTCAATATGTGAATGGATAAAAAAAAATGTGGCATATATACACCGTGGAATATTTCTCAGCAACAAAAGAGAATAAAATCATGGCATTTGCAGGTAAATGGATGGAGTTAGAGAAGATAATGCTAAGTGAAGTTAGCCAACCCCCCAAAAAAACAAATGCCTAATGTTTTCTTTGATATAAGGAGGCTGATTCATAGTGGTTAGGGAGTGGGAGCATGGGAGAAATAGATGAACTCTAGATAGGGAAGAGGGGTTGGAGCGGAAGGGAGGGGGCATAGGGTAATCAATAATGGTGGAATGTGATGATTATTACTACCCAAAGTACATGTATGAAGACACCATTTGGTGTGAATATACTATGTATACAACCAGAGATATGAAAAATTGTGCATGCACATTCTCTCCTCTCTCTCTCTCTCTCTCTCTCTCTCTCTCTCTCTCTCTCCCCCTATATATATATATATATATATATATATATATATATATATATATACATATATATATAAAATAAGAATTGTACTGCATTCTGCTGTCCTGTATAAATTAAAAAATTACATAAAAAGAGTCCACCTCATTCCAGTCAGAATAGCTATTATTTAAAAAATAATAATAAATACTGATGAGAGTGTGAAGAAAAAGGAATGTTTATGCAACATCGGTGGGCATGTAAATTAGTACAGCTAAAATGGAGAACATTATGGAAGTTCCTCAAAAAGCTAAAAACTGAGCTATCATATGATCCAGCTATACCACTTCTTGGCATTTATCTGGAAGAAATCAGCATCAAAAGTACTACATGCATACCCATGTGTATTGTAGTGTTATTCCCAATAGCCAAATTATGAATCAGCCTAAGTGTCCACCAACAGATAAATGGATAACAAAATGTGGTCTATGTATACAGTGGAGTATTATTTAGCCCATTTACAGGGAAATGGATGAACATCATATTAAACAAAATAAGCTAGACACAAAAGAGAAGTATTATAGGTTTTCGGTCATATGTGGAAATGAAAAGAGAGAGGAAAGAAGGACAAAATAAAAGGAGAAGATAAAGAAGACTTGGATGTAAAATATAAATTACACACAGATGGAAATCCATTAATTTGTTTTTTAAACCATTAATAACTATTAATAAACTTTTTAAAAAAATTATTAAACCCACATACAAAAATAGGGCTTTTCAAAAGAAAATAGGAGCCAACCTTAAAAATCTCCTAAAGATGGAACAATCTAATAAAAAATAATAATAGTGTTGGATTATAAATCAAATAATTAAACATCCTTGAGTGCATCCTGTGTAAGTTAATGATATGATAAATAAATAAGTGGGGGGAAATAGGCAGAACTTCATTACAAAATAATTCCAAATAAAAATGCAAAACAAAACTAATAAATCAAAGTATTTTCTCAAAACATTCATTAATCATAAAGGGAAATATAATAACTTTATAAAGGAGAAATTTAGCAGAAACCACATTAACCAAGGACTCAATCATATCTCTAACAATAAGGCTCCTCGATATCATGGACCCTGGACAGGGTATGTTGTGAAAGGCCAGAACTTCTGTGGTGTTCCCCAAACCCACAGCTTTAATCCAACTGCAAAAAAAGTTCAAACAAGCCCAAATTAAGGTACATTTCACTACATACCTGAGCAGTACTCTTAAAAAGTGTCAGGGTCATAATAGACAAGGAAATATAGAGGAATTGTCACAGATTTTTGAAGAGTAAAGAGACATGTCAAATGCAGTGTGGGATCATGTAAGAAAGAAAGCATGCTAGTAGAAAAACTAGAAACATGAATAAGATATATGAATTTAGTTAATTACAATAGTATCCTACTTTTGATTATCATGTCATGGTTATGTAAGATGCTTTCATTAAGGAAAGCTCAGTAAGGAACATATGCGTATCTTGTATTGTTGTTGAAACTCTTCTATTTAAAGAATGTAAGTAAGCCTATTTAAAATCTGCTTTAAAATAGAAGACAAAGATAACAAAATTTTGAATCTTCTCCATCAGGTGGAACACAAAACTTTGAAGGTCCTGGAATAAGACAGAGGGGACATCAAGTATGAGGAAGAATGGCCACGAGGGTTTCTGGGATGTTGTTGGGGGTTTCTTGTTCATTTCAAGATGTTTCCTGCTTTTATCTTTGTTGTAATGCAATTCTATTTTACACTTTACCACTGAGCCACATCCCCATCCCATTTTTTATTTTTTGTTTCGAGACATGATTAAGTTGTGTAGGGCCTCAATAAGTTGCTGAGGCTATCTTTGAGCTTGCAATCCTCTTGCCTCAGCCTCCCAAGCTACTGGGATTACAGGTATGCATCATTGTGTTAGGCTGTAATTCAGATTTTGCAAGTTGAGTTCATAAGGATGCATTCCCTAGACAGAGATCAGTGTGGAGGGCTCTTATTCCAGAATTCTTAGAAGAAACACCTATTGGGAACAAAATAAAGAATAAGCATTAGAAGTAGTTAAACAGATATATAATCTCAACAAAGGCTCCAGCTGACCTATAGGAAGCCCTGAAGCTAGGAAGGACCCTCAGGGTTGATCCAAGTTGGGATGAGGATGGCAAGTCTTTTACACACGGTTCATGAATCATGGAATGCAGTTTACTCCTTGTGAGAGGCAGTTTCTTCAATGGAGACCATCACAAAATGAGAATGACAGCTCAGTCATCCAACAGAGATATAAACCAGAGAAGTGAGTCTTTCATTTATGAAAATGGACCCACCGTGTTGTTCCTCTACAACCATTAGGCAACATGTTATTCATAAAACAAAAATATTCGCAGTGATGCTCTTGGGAGTGCAAAAGCAAATGAAACAACTAAAATAAAATAAAATAAAATAAAATAAAATAAAAACAAAGTGCCCAACCTTACACCCTTGTCATACAGCAGGCTGTCAGGATGACAGCAAATATTCCATGAGAAGTGGACTCAGGGAAAAATATCATGGCAGGAAAGGGATGTCCAGACACACCAAGAGAGTATTAAATCTAAATGTGTGGCATAGGACCTGAGGCAGTTTATTTGTTCATAGAGGAAAATGTGACCCTCCAAGAAGGTCTAAAATCCCAATGGGTAAGAAAGTGTTGCAAAATTATATTACACAATTTTTTAAATAAAATAATGGTGTAGTTAAAAAGAATGATGTCCCAGGTCCCTGTTCCTCAAAAGTGTCCTCTCATTGTAATCCCTGGAATCTATGAACATGTTAAGTTCCATGGTAATGGGGTATTGAAGCTCCAGGTAGGTAAGGTTTGTTAATAAATAGACCTTAAAAGAGGGAGATTATTCTGGAATATTTGAGTAGGTTCAATGTAATCACAAGGGTTCTTTAAAGTAGAAAAGGGAGAAAGAAAAGTCAGAGGGAGATGCAATCATGAAAAATAGAGATGTTATGTGGCTGGTCTTAATGATGGAAGAATGAGACTACTAGCCAAGGAATGTGGGGAACCACAACAAGCTGAAAACAGCTGGGAAAAGGATGTTCATCTAAGGCTTACAACAAGTCCTGCTGATAGGTAGAGTTTAGTCCAGTTAGAACTGTTTCAGATTCCAAACTGCAGAAGGGTAAAATATTACATTCGTATTGTTCAAGCCACAAAGTTTGTGATCATATGTTGCAGAAGCAAAAGAAAAATTAAAAAGTTTGGGGTCCCACACTTCCCTTTTAAGTAGCTATGTCTGGTGGGTAGGGTAGGTAATGCCTTTTTTTTCACCCCATCCCTGTATGTTTTTCTTTTTCCCCTTCTGGGAGCCAGGCACTGGAGGCTGTATCATTCAAAAGTAAATACAGGGAAAGGAAAAAGTCACTGCATGTGCACAGGAGAAAGTACAGACTCAGGCTCAAAGAGATCTGAGAAGTTTACACCTCTAGCTAATCCTTGGCACAGATACAGTTTGCAACAATAAAGCGAACAAACAAAAATCAGAATCAAAACCTAGGCAAGGGAAAGAATCTGATTTCCAGAGTCGTCATATAATTAAATTCAAACGTCCATACAGAGAAATGGAGAAGTACGGCACATTCAAAAGAAAACTAAAAACCAAAAGAAAGTGCCCCTGAAAGCAACCCATTGATAGACTTACTAAATATTGTTGGTTGTTCAAAACATTACATAGTTCTTGATATATCATATTTCACATTTTGATTCAAGCGGGTTATGAACTCCCCTTTTACCCTGTATAGAGCTTGCAGAATCACATCAGTTACACTTCCATTGATTTACGTATTGATATACTCATTAGACTTACTAAATAAAGACTACAAAACCACTATCTTAAAGTACTCAAGGAAAAAAAGGCAGATATGAAAAATTCAAGGAAATGATTTATGAACAAAATAGTAATAATGATAGTAAACCTAAAAAGAAACCCAAACTGACCCCATGAATCCTGTCCCAGGAAAAAGTTGCACTAAAATTCATCAATTTGTGAGTGTGTGTCTCCATCCTTGAGATTCTTAAAAGGCAAGGCCAATGTCAGCTCTTTCTTGGTAGCTCCAATACCTAAGTGGGGTTTGGCATTTGGCATTCAGTAAAGATTTGTGATCCCTATTCCATTGTAGCTAGAGAAGTAGGATATTATCCTTAAGACCATAAAGTGCACTTGTGTTTGGTCTAAATTACAGACCACTTATGTAAGGAATGAGGTACTAATTGCAAGTCACCAGTGTTGGAAAGTCATCAACAGGATTTGTAGCTGATATTATGGAGAAGCCAAAGTACAAAAAAGGATGTGTTCTTGGCAGGGTAAGGTGTGTGTGTCTATCTCTAAAGGTATTTTAAAATAAAGAAAAAGAAGGAGAAGAAGAAGAGGGGAAGAAGGAGGGGAAAGAGGAAGAAGTAAGGGAGGTATGAAGGATGAAGGAGAGAGAGGAAATGATGGAGGGGAGACAGAGACAAACAGAATTCTTTTTTCAGTCAGAAAAAAACACACAATAAAAAGATGGATATCAGGTGTGTGTTCAACACTGTAAGAACACTTAGACAGCAGACTATACCTAAGGGTATGGTTTAGGAATCTAAGCATCAGGTGAGGCTGTGTGGTTGTCAGGAAACCAGATACCCAATTCCTGGCCAAATCCTAGTAGAATTGAGTCCAGGCTTTATCCTGCTGACTATTCAAAAGTAGATCGCTTCAGTTAAGAGTATAAGATTTCCTTCTTCAACCACAGCATTCAAAGCCAAGATCATGGATGCTCCAAAGAGCTATTAACAATCCTTTTTTTTGTAACTTAGTTTCCTTCCAAAGGAAGATTGCAAGAATTAGTCTGTCTGTGTGTCAGAATTTTGCTCTCTTAGCACCCATTTATCAGAAAATTGAAAACACATTTGGCAGAAGGATGGCCAGAATGTCTTTGGTTGGGAGACTGAGCTGGATCTTATATCTACTTGAATTGTTTTCCTGTAGATCACAGAGTATTTTTATTGGAAATATGAACGAAAATACATAAGCAATTGGTATATGGGAGGAAGAAACTCATAAACCTCCATAACTTTATAACTCCGAGAAGAGTTCATAGATTATTAAAGAGTAATGAATAGGTAGAATATTACTGAATTCTCAGTGATTTGCCCTATTGAGTGTCTCTTCTCTGCCCTGTAATATGATAATGTGCAAAGAAATGTATGACTAATGCTTGAATTAAGAACATTATTTAATATGGTTTCAAGATCCCTGAAATCAATAAAATGACTTCAGACCCCTGTGACAAAAGTAGGAAGGCATCATTACATTATTACTATTGGGCAAATTGGAACACTCTGAATAAAGATTTGTGGTTGAGGAAGTGAGTGAATCTTGTTCCAGTCAAGAAGGTTTATGTAACTCTAAGTAATCTAATCTAATACACACGGCACTAGGAATTTGAATTTTATTATCAAGGCCAGCAGTCTTCACAGGGTGCAAAACAACCAAGATGCAGGAAGAAATTATTAGAATTTCTATTTATGAAGATAGACAAAAAATAAAGAAAATATGTTTTACTGGTATTACTATATAGATTGTCACTGGGCCCAGTGTGTGGGTCACGTAAAAGGTGATCCTAAATCACACCTGGCATGCAAGCATCCTGTGCTAAGACTATGAGGGCCCAAAATAGGAGGTGATGACTCAATTCTTTTTTGTTTGTTCACTTTAGCACATCATGAGGGAGATGGGTAAGTGAATTTTTGTATTAAGTAAAATTTAAATTAAATAATCTGACTTTCATTAAATGATCACAAAATAAACGGGTGGTTTTAAGACTTTTTTTTTCACCAAGAGCAGCAGGCTGAAATAATATTAATAATACAAATACAAGACAACAACTCAAACCCTGCAAATCTGACACTTCCCCTTAACCTTGTAGGAGCCATGTGATAAAGCAAGAAATAACCACCATGTCATCGTTCTGACAAGGCATTAGCTAAAAATACTTGAAATTATTAAGAAGGTTCTTTGAAATAGTTACAGCTGCTATTGTTAAAAATGAACATTTTCCTAAGTATATATTTTATTGTTTGCTTTCAACTTACAATAGTATAACTGCAGCATGATTAGTGAAAAATATTACAATACTATTCATTTCATACTATTCACATACTTTTACATATTTTATTATGCAGTGTAGCAACATACTCAAGGTAGCATAATATTGCAATGCATGGATATGCCTCCAAGTAACCATTGAAAAACTGAGCACAAATATTTGAGGAATCTTGTCATTAATGTCTAATGATGAGATTCTTGAAAGTAATTTTGAATGCACTGTTTTAATAAAATGGTTTCAAATAAAGAAGTAACTTTTCAGTCTAGTTTTGGAAAGGTGGCTAATAGATGAAGGTGAGTTGGAGGAAATCATAAAAGGAGCCACTAGCTAGTAGGCTATTTTGATGCTGAAAACAAGAGTCAAAGCAGATCTCAGAGAATCAAGTTGACTTCCCTCTAGGTTCTGCCAGCAAAATAGTCTCATATAGAGGTCTTTGTCCAGAGGGAATTTTCTTTTAAAGAAATAATATAATACAGAGGAAAAAATCGTAATAGGATAAAGAAAACAAGAGCAAGGGGGAAAAATGACTCCACCCCTCTCCTTTGCTGTTCTGAACTAAAATCTGGAAGAGGAGAGAGAAATATTTACCCTCTCCTAGGAAAGCAATTAAAGAGTAGGAAAAAGTTTCTATCTGTTCTTTCCTTCAGGGATGCCCGAGATTTAATCCGAAAGTATTTACAATGCCAACATTTGGGGTCCTCAAACCTTACTGGGAAAAGGAAGCAACCAAGGATCTAATGAAAATGCAGATTCTGATTGAGAAAGCATGAACTTTGTTCTAAAATCCTGCATTTCAAACAGTCTCTCAGGTGATGCTATTTCTAGCGGTTGGCTGACCTTAATTAGAGGAGTAAGGCTTCGACAGTAATCTCTGAAATTATTTTGACCTGCATTATGCTCAATAAAAAATGTGAGAGCATGTACTCTGGATATATGTGGATTTATTAATGTATAAAGTAACAATTTTGCTATCATTTGCTACCAATATTATAACTGCTATAACATGCAACCAAAAAGTAGAAAATTATACATGATAATTTAAAAAAAATAAATGTAAATAGAAATTCAATTCTCTTATTCCTGCACCCTCTTTCGGTAGGATCATGTTTTGTACCCTTGGAGCAGTTGCCTCATTCTGGAGGTCAAAGGGCTAGAGGAAGATGATTAGATGATTATTTGGTCTTGATTTTTTAAGTATGGGTGTTCACTCCAGGTCAATAGACTGCCTACACATTCTTATATAAGCCAGGCATTGAGGCTTCCACAACAGTCATTAGTTGAGTCTACTGTGTGTTTCTAAAATATGACTTCCTATAAATTTAATGCTGCTTTTTTTTAAAAAAAAAGCATTATCACTAATTATTAACTTTCCAAACACATATCAATTAAAATAAACAGAAATTGTTAATTAAGAATGGATGATCTAAAACAAATCAAGTGCTTTCCTAGCTAAGCTGCACTATAAGGAAACAAATTCTTACACAAACTTTCATACATTCTTCCGGCTAACTTTCACTTACATACTGGATAATCAAGAATCTTAGCTTGTATGGGTGTTGAACAATAGCTGTAAAACATCTTCAAGGGATCCATCAAAGCAAAATTATCTACCATCACCACCTTCCAAAATGCTCATAAGATGAGCAGAGAAAATAAGGGTAAGTGTCTTTCTTGGGCTTATTATAAGATTATATAGTTATTTTCCTTCCACAGAAAATAAAGTTTTCTTGACAACTACCTCTCTGCCATCAATTCACCATTAGTATGAAATCTAAGCTGTCATAAAATCCAGTGTGTGTAAGAACTTCCCTATGGAATTTGTTTAAAATCTGAATTCCTACAGATTCTTACGCATAGATCTAAATAAAATGAAAAGAAAAACGTGCAATGAAAAAGCATGAAATATCCCCCCAAATATAAGGGGATCATGGAGGAGGGAGGGAAGGAGAGATAAGGGAAGATCTGGGGAGTAAAACTGACTAAATTATGATTTTTGCATGTATGAATATACCACAGTGAATCCCAGTTTTTTATATAAATATAATGCACCAATGAAAAAAACCATAAATGTAAATAAATGAAGAGATAATCAGAAGAGTGGTAGTAGGAAAACAGGGGGAGGGAGGCAGGGAGGAAAAGGAGAAATAACTGGGAACAAATTGGATCAAGTTATATGCGTATATGAATATGTCACAGTGAACCTCACTATTATGTATAATTATAATGGATGAATAAAAACATAAAAAAAGAAAAATATAAAGCCTAGAAACAGAAACATAAAGGTATAAAACTACATAATAGATATATTTTTAATCAATAGGAAACAATAGAATGAATACTCAATAAATGGCATTAAAACAATTAGTTTTCCTTATGGATATAAATAAAAAGGGGGTCACATAAAGTCAGCAGGAAATAGATGGCACACTAATGTTACAATATTTGAAGGAAGGTTTAATAAAGGGATTATTAAAAGAGATGCAAGCAGGGTATAGTGAAACCACAGAGGATGACATATCCCAGGACTAAAATCAGCAAAGCAGTTTCCGCCTTTAAATTCAAAGAGAAAAAGGGTGAGAGAAGATTACCAGAATCTGATAGCAGAGCTGCTATGTCAGGAGGGCCACCCTGACATTAGATGCCACCTTCAACCCAGAGGTACAATCAACTAGAAGCCATATTTCAAGGAAGAAGCCCAGCTTGAGTATCTACCCACAGACAGGCAACACCTCCCACCTTCCCTCCAGTCTCCTTTGGTAATTTATTGCCTGGAACAAACCAGAAATCAGAGATCAAGGGATCCCTTTGTTGTTCATGGTATAAAGAAGTATAACTGATTGCCAATTAATGGCTTCACTGAGGCACCACACCTTCTGTAGCCGCAGGGCAGGCCACGCGAATCAGTTGGCCAAATCAAAACTACCCTAAGATACCATCTCACTCCAGTAAGACTGGCAGCCATTAGGAAGTCAAACAACAATAAGTGCTGGAGAGGATGCGGGGAAAAGGGCACTCTTGTTCATTGCTGGTGGGACTGCAAATTGGTGCAGCCAATTTGGAAAGCAGTATGGAGATTTCTCGGAAAGCTGGGAATGGAACCACCATTTGACCCAGCTATTCCCCTTCTCGGTCTATTCCCTAAAGCCCTAACAAGAGCATGCTACAGGGACACTGCTACATCGATGTTCATAGCAGCTCAATTCACGATAGCAAGACTGTGGAACCAGCCTAGATGCCCTTCAATAGATGAATGGATAAAAAAAAAAATGTGGCATTTATACACTATGGAGTATTACTCTGCATTAAAAAATGACAAAATCATAGAATTTGGAGGGAAATGGATGGCATTAGAGCAGATTATGCTAAGTGAAGCTAGTCAATCTTTAAAAAACAAATACCAAATGACTCCTTTGATATAAGGGGTGTAAACAAGGACAGGGTAGGGACGAAGAGCTTGAGAAGAATATTTACAGTAAACAGGGATGAGAGGTGGGAGGGAAAGGGAGTGAGAAGGGAAATTGCATGGTAATGGAAGGCGATCCTCAGGGTTATACAAAATATCATATAAGAGGTAAGGAGGGGTAAGTCAAGAGAATACAAATGGAAGAAATGATTTACAGTAGAAGGGGTAGAGAGAGAAAAGGGGAGGGGAGGGGAGGGGAGGGGAGGGGGGATAGTAGACAATAGGACAGACAGCAGAATACATCAGACACTAGAAAGGCAATATGTCAATCAATGGAAGGGTAACTGATGTGATACAGCAATTTGTATATGGGGTAAAAGCGGGAGTTCATAATCCACTTGAATCAAACCGTGTAATATGATGTATTAAGAACTATGTAATGTTATGAACGACCAATAAAAAAAAAAGTAAAATGAGATAACCCATGTAAAAAAAAAAAAAAGAAGTATAACTGAGCAGAGAATGGGTGAAGAAAGGAAAGAAACCTATCTGGGAGGGGAATGTAAGATACTCAACAGAGATTACTAATGCACACCATATATAAAACAATTCCAGATCCCTTAATATTTCTCTTAATTCTGCTGTTCTCAGAATATGGTTATTATTGTTTTATTTATATAAAGTAGTATATCTACTTTTTTTTTTCCAATTTAATACCAGCATTGGAAAGCAGGGGCACTCAATCCCTGAAACACATCCCCAGCCCTATATTGTATTTTATTTAGAGACAGGGTATTACTGAATTGTTTAGCTTCTCCCCATTGCTGAGGCTGGCTTTGAACTTTTAATCCTCCTGTCTCAGCCTCTTCAGCCACTGGAATAACAGTCATGCATCAGCATGCCCGGCCAGTATATCTATTTTTAAGATAACTATTTTGTTGTTGCTCCGGGACACTTTTTTATCACAGTTTAAAATAAAATTACTATTGATAAGGTTCTAGTCCTTAGCAAAATGCTTAACTAGCACAATTTCCAGGCATCGCCCCTAAGAATGGTCTCAAAGGAAATACAGAAGAAAAGCAAGATACACTAAAAATGTGAAGAATTGCTAGGGTGAACATTTGTTTGTGTGGTATAGTGGTTTTACTGAAAGACAAGAAAAAAATTTTTTGCTTATTCTCAACCATTGCTTTGAGATCAATTAGTGATTCTAAAAATGTGGCACTACAGCATCATCATCATCGTCTCTGAATTTATGAAAAATAAAATAAAGTTGTAGAAACCAATACCATATAAACTGAGTCAGAAACTGCTGGGATGGAAACTAAATGTTCATCTCAGTGCACAAAGAGATTGATACTAACTCAAAATATAGTCTTTGAATTGGAAGTAGTCAACACTACCTGAGATGTTGTAAGAAATGCAGATTCTCAGGCCTGCCTCAGAACGACTGAATCAGAAACTGGAGAAGTGACCAAGAACACTGTTTACCAAGTTCTTCAGATGACCCTCTTGCAACCCTAAGCTCAAGAAATTTGAGAAGCATAGTGCAGTTGTCTCTCAGGATCTGCGGGTTACACATCTGCAGTTTCAACCAACCACACATGGAAAGTTTCAAAGAAAAAAAAATGTATGAGACATGTATAGACTTTTCTTTCTTATCATTAGTCCCTAAATAATATGGTGCAACAGCTATTCACTTGCATTTACACTGTATTAGATATTAGAAGTCATCTAGAGATGATAAATAAGGAACTTGAGCAATATCACACTTTGTCATCTGGTGGGTGGTGGGGTATGGGGATTCCTGTGTCCAATTATCTGAGAACACCAAGGGACAACTGTAGTAACTGACCTCCAACAATTAATCCCACCCCTTCTTCTTTCAAATGTCAAAGCCTGAGAAGCATCTCAAAGATGTTTCTCCCAGCAAAGCAAAGAATGAAGATTTGACCAGAGGCGTTGTTTTGTGTCCTATCAGCATTTCTGCTGAATTAAATGCATGAAAAATGACAAATACCTGGCTGAGGATCCATCTGGTCTCTGACTTTTCTTAGTTTGTAGGTATTTGATAGTATCTTCAATTTCATTGCTTGAAATTGTTCTGTTTCAATAGTCTATGTCCTCCTGATTCAATTTGTGTAGGTCATATGTCTCTAGAAATTTGTCCATGTCTTCAAGATTTTCTATTTTATTAGAGTATAATTTTTCAAAATTGTTTCTGATTATTATTTGTATTTCAGTACTGTCCATGGCGACATTTCTTTTTCCATCACAAATTTTAGTAATTGAGTTTTTGTTCTCTTTTGCTTCATTAGCATGGCTAAGGGTTTATCAATTTTATTTAATTTTTCAAAGAACCAACTTTTTGTTTTGCCAATTTTTTTAGTTGTTTCTTTGTTTGAATTTTATTGATTTCAGCTCTGATTTTAATTATTTCCTGTCTTCTGCTTTTGGTGTTGATTTGTTTTTTCTAGGGCTTTGAGATGCAATATTAGGTTATTTATTTGGCAATTTTTAATTCTTTTAATGAATGAGCTCAATGCAATGAATGCCTTTCAACATATGAATGAAAAAAGAAAATGTGGTATATATATACAATGGAATATTACTCAGCTATAAAGAGAAATGAATTATTGCATTTGTCAGTAAATGGATGAAACTTGAGACAATCATGCTAAGTGAAATCAGCCAATCCCAAAACCTCAGAGGCTGAATGTTCTGATATGTGGATGCTAACTCACAATTAGCAGAGTTGGGGGACATGGTAGGGAAGAATATAAGTACTTTGATTAGACAAAGGGGAATGAAGGGAAGGGAGGGGAAATGGGAATAAGAAAGATAGTAGAATGAATCATACATTACTTTCCTTCCATAAATGAATACACAACCAATGTGATTCTACATCTTGTACAACTAAATGGGAAGTTGAACTCCATATATGTATAATGTGTAAAAATACTTTCATTCTACTATTATTTTTAACTAAAAAGAACAAAAAGTACATATTTTATAGCTTATTTTAGTGAAACAAAGCATTATATTAAAAAAAATTTTAAAACAAAAATAACAAATACCTTTCCATAATAGGGGGAAGGAATTATGCTCATCTCATGAAAGAGGAATATGATAAATTTGAGTCTATGTATTTTAAAGCACAATAAAAACAAGATGTTGAAGCTAAGTTTGTGAAAAAATATGAAATTTTAATTAAAAGAAAGCTTGCATGACTACCTTAATGTAAAATAAAATTAATATTAAAGCCAAAATTTCTAAATCATGGAAGTTAATAGGGTCATAAATAGAAAACAAAAATTCAATTTAGCAACAAATCTATAACAATTTTATAGGTGCAAGTATTTAATATAATAGCTTAAAATATAAAAAGCAATAAAACAATAGAACTACAGGGAGAAATTTATAACTCCTCTAATTTAATAGAAAAATTCAAAATATCTCTCTTGGTTATTGACACTTTACTCAGACAAAAAAATTAGTAAGGACATCGAGGATATGAAAAACATTCAACAGGTTGAATATACTGAAAACTTATAGAGTTCTATGCAGCAATTGGAGCATACACTTTTTTTCACACATATATTCAGATATTGGTTATTTACAAAGTCATAAAGAATCAACAAGTTTCCCAAAGTAGGCATTCTAAGGTGATGATATCTGGTCAAAATGCAATTGATCTACACATAATAACAAGAATAGTTTCTTGGAACCTCCACTTGGAAATTTTAAAATGCAAGTGTATGCTGAAGAAGAAATCATAATAAAAATTTAGAAAATATTTATAAGTGATTATAAAAAAGACGGTCATGTGAGAAAACCCATGAGAGTCAGCAGAAAAATGCATCATGGCATATTTATAGCCTTAAGTACGTAATGAGCTAAGTGCCATCTTGAGAAATAGCAATAAAATATCAGAATAAAATACTAAGGAAAAGATAACAGAAGGGCAAAAGTAATAACCAAGAAAATAAAATATAATGGTAAAGAAAAAAAATGGTTATTTGAAAAAATTAAAATAGACACTTCTGGCAAATTACCAAGAAAAAATTTTAAAGTGATGCATGGGTGGAGTCCAAACAGGCTCACTCAGCAAGCAGTAGCAGCCAGGACTGACTCCTGGAATAGAGAAAGCATTCCTCCAGAATTCTCAATTAAGGAAGCACAGGGAGAGATTCTGGTATCAGACTCTCAGCAGGAAACGGAGAGCATCTCCAGTGGGGTAACTGAGGAAGGTTTAATAAAGGCACTGTCTCTATGGATGCAGATAACCAACCAAGGTAAAGAAACTGGCATGAATCAGCTAGGGGACATTTACCTTCACTGTCATGAGTTGTCCATGGGCTGTGTGTGTCCATGGGCTCTATTGCACATAGTAGCCAAATGAGGGGATAGGCCTGGCACTGCAGTTCCCTGCCAGGGAGTGATAGCATGATGCAAGTGCATCTCACCCTCTAGCTCTGCCTAAGATCCCACACAGCACCTGAGATGGCTGTGATTCACCAGGATGTCAATCAATCTGCTGACCAGAAGGCATCATGGAAGCAAAACTCCACCCTTGAAACCTTATCCCTGCCTCTGATGTCCCCCTCTATAAAATAAAGGAAACACTCTCCTTTCCAGCACATTCTTTCCAGCATGGAAGCTGACCCTTACGGTCAAAGAGCTGTCCTTACCTCAGCTTAAAAACTACTGTCTGTATTGTGTGGTTTTCTTTTTCTTCTTTTTTTTTTTTTTAGCTGTTTTCTTAGCTTAATGTGGCAGCCAGCTCATGTAAAGCCAGTTTGTCTCCTCTGTGCGGGTCGTGGGAGAGACTTCACTATCCACAAAGTGGTAAGGATACACAGACTTTGTCAGAATCCAGTGAGAAGGGTGACCTCAATCCCTTCTACCCTGCAAATCCCACTAATGCTTCTTTTTGGTTAAACTCAACTGCAAGATTTTGATTAAAACAATTCTGTGCACCTGAGTTCTAAAAAGGGTGGTTAAAAAAAAAATCAGAGGATTGAGACTCTGACTATTGATGCTATGGCTGTAGTGAGGAATTGGGTAGACCTGCAGCCTCCTGAGCTTTTTGTTGTTTTGTATGAGGCCTTGTTCTCAGGAGAAGGCATTCTTGTCCTTTGTAGTGGTCCGGAGTTAGCCAGGATGTCTCTACCTCTTTCTCTTGGTGCACTTAGGAATATGCTAGAGAAGAAAGTGAACTCCACAATCACGGAAATGCATGTTGCATAGTCAGTTTCCAGGGTGAAGGCTGATCAGAGTAAGGTATGTCAGAGTTCTTTAATTCCAATGAACAGTACTGCTATTTGTCCTTTTGCCTGATCCTACAGCCCATCCCTCTGCCTCTGATCTTGGAGAAACTTCTTTCATGGAGATCTCTCTTACTGATTTTGCAGGTTGAGACACTCCTTTTACTTTTTATGATGTTCTCACTTACTGGATTTTGTAACACACATAGGTTCTTAAATGGTATGGCGGTGATCAGCTGGTGATCAGCTTTTCAGGTCCTTAATGCTACTGTAGATTTGCACTTTTTTCCCCCTGTTATTTCCCTGTGTTTTAGAGAAGAAGAAAGTACAGCTCTGATACTCCGTCAGCTATCATGAAGTGGAACTTCTCAGAAATTCATTAGGAATGAGGACAGGGATCTGAGACCAGTTTGGCCTCTTTGAAAAGGGAAAATATTGTTGATGGTTTAGAAATGATGTGTTCTAGTGGTTTGAGTTGAATTATTTACCAAATTCAGTTTGAGTTGCTAGAACTGAACAAAACAAACAGAATGAATCTGAAAGAAAATTGGGTTGCCAACAATAGAGGTTTTAAATAGAAGGCCTGTAGCCCTGGGCACAAGGGCTGTATTCCTCACACCACAGCAACCTTCAGGCCCATGTGCTGGATACATGTGGTTAGTACACCGAGTTGCTGAAATAACAAGCCACACTTTAAATAATCTGATACTACAGATTTCTGTCTTTACTCCTTTGTTTTCTCACATTGGAAATGGTAATTTATGTTCTCCAGGAATGATTTGAAATTTTAATTTAATGTTGTTTGCAAGATATTCTGACCTGCAGAAATGGAATATATACTGAAGGATTACCTCCAACTTGTATCGTGTGTTTTAATGTGACCCCATCAGGAAATGTTCTGTTGGAGCCATTTGAAGAAGGTAGTCGCACATACAATGTACAACAAAATTTACAGACAGATTTGAGACAATAAACAGTAAGGAACCCTGAGTTATGATACTATATTCTGTCTACTGGGGCATCTAAGGTTTATCCTCAGTGCTATCTAAGACTTTCTATGAATGAACTTGCCCCTTTTATCTTCTCCTCACTCATCCACCTTCTCTGGGTGTACCATAGTCTCTATGGCATCCGAACTCCTGATACTGCTGTATCTGTTACTTTTACGTTCCTGATTGTGGTTAGAAGCCACCTGATACTGCTTGCTCTTTTCCCTGTCATGGTAGTATAAGCACATTGCCTTGGGTTTCTGAAACATACCATGATCCTGGCACCATGCTTCCACCCTCCCTAGAATACTTCACCTCTCCTGACCATCCTTTATCTCTCAGCTTAAACGTCACTTGTTCTAAGAAGGCTTTTCTGACCTTCTCATACCAATTTCTAACAGCTTGAACTTTTCCTCCAAAGTATTTATAAATATTTTGTTTTTATACCTGTGTTATATTTCACTGTAGTTCTTATTTAATGTGTCCCCGGTACTATATTAGGACAGATATAGTGCCCATTTTGTTTCCTATATATGTGCAATAAACTCACAGTACTCAATATTTGGTAAGTTCCCAATGTATATTTACTGAGTTACACAATTGGAAAGGACAGTTTTAGATAAATTAGGGCTGAATTACACACTAGGGGAATAACCAAGTTCAGGTTCACTTGGATACATATTAAAGAGGTCCAAATTACTAAATAATTCCGAACATTGTTTCTATCACTTCCTGCTCAGTTGACAGGCCCTTCTATAGTCATGGCATAGGAGATGATGACCCAAATTTGGAGCTAATGCCATGACGAGGTCTGTGACATGGGAAAATTATTGAACCACTCTGTGTCCCATTTCTCTTTCTTCAGAGAAAAGAGACCTATTAGCACATACTTCATGGAGTTGTTAATACTAAATGACTTCATAGAAATAAAGCTCGTAGTGTTTGGCAAACTATAAGAATAAAATGATGTTTATCATGTTTTTATTAATATTATTTTTCTACTATGCTTGCATATCCCATCTGTCCCAATGGCCAGTCCAATGCATGTAGACTTTAATTGATTTATTAATTTATTCATTCAACAAATATGTAAGAGTACCTATTTTGTTGCAAACACAATCTTAAATTCTTGGAGCAGAGCAGAATAGTCAACATTCTTGCTTTTGTAATAAAACTTAAATTTGAAATTTGTAAGGGTTGCAAAAAAAAAGCTAGAGAAGTCACTATTAAATATATGTATATGTACATATATGTGCACAAGCATACATATTTCACATATAATTTTATGTATGGATAGAGACAGACTTTTATATACTGATTTTATTGAGGCACAAAAAAGTAAAATAAGGCAATGGAGTAAGAGTGTTAAGAACTTTAGATAGGATGTCAGGGATAAACACTCTGATATTTTCAGCCAAAATCAGAATACTGGAAAGGGTCCAGGCATTTGAAGGTTTTAGGGAAAAGTGTTCAAACAGAGGGAAAAGTAAATGTAAAGACACTGAATTAAAAGTAGCATCAAAAAGACCAGTGTGTCTGGAGAATAACAGGTAAAGGTAATAGGAGATAAATTCAGGCAAGTAGACAAAAGATACTGTCTGCTGCTATAAAAGGAATTTATATTTTAACATAAATATAATGGAAAGTCAAAGGAATTAAGCAATTAGTAGTGTGAATTATTTCACATTTTATGTCACTCCATCACTTTATAATATTCAAGTGCAGAAATTCAAAGCATGATTTCTATCCCCAGTGTTGCTCTTCCTCTTGGTCATGTGAAATCCAAGGGTTTAGAAACACATAGCCCTTTAATTCTAGTATTTCTCTGTCTCTCTGTCTCTTTTTCAAGATTAGTAAATCCTCAAAGATATTCCCCAAACACCTGTACCCATGTCTTGCAGACTACATATGAGGATCACCTGGGGAACTTGTTAAAGCCAGAGATTTCTGGGTGAAGCAGTCAGTATTTTTAGTTGCAAACAATAGGACCCACTCTTGCAAGTTGAAACAAAAAAGAACTTATTACAGCATATTTGGCTCCTCTCAAAATCCCCAGGGTCTTAGCAATTGAGATTTCAGCACACAGGTTATGGAGACAAGAACAGAATGGAAACCACTGTTTGGCTCTCAAATCACTGTTGCTGTGATGGAGTACCCAGCACAGATACTGACATTGCACCCAAAGCCAGCACACTGAGCAGAGCATGTTCCTGCTTCGAATCAGCTAACACTATCTCAGGGGGCTCTCCATCTCTGCCATACTCCCCTCCAGCATCGTCACTGATAAAACAAGACTTCCTTCCACATATCAGTCTTTTCCAGAAATGAAGCCCATGAAGGGGCACCTTGTGTACAGGACCTAAGATATATGCTATAATCCAATTCACAAGGCAACTTGCAAAACTGAGTGTTTTAGTTAGCTTTTTTACTACTGTGACTAAAGAACCCAACCAGCCTGATTGTAGAGGAGGAAATGTTCATTTAAGGGCTCACATTTTGAGAGGTCTCAGTCCATATACAGCCAGTTCCATTCCCAAAGGGCTTCAGGTGAGGCTGAACATCATGGTGGGAGAGTTTGACAGAGGGAAGCAGCTCATAGAGAATCAGAAAGCAGAGAGAGAAGTCTCCATTCTCCAGATACAAAATATATACCCCATAGCCACGCCCTGCAACGAACCACTTCCTCCAGCCACCACCCCCACCTGCCTCACGTTACCACTCAGTTAATCCCATGCAGGGTTAATTTAATGATTAGGTTAAGGCTATGGCCCAATTATTTCTCCTCAAACCTCCTCACATTGTCTCACAAGTGAGCTTTTAGGGGACACCACATCTAAACCATAACATGAGTATTCAGGTTTCTACTTCAGGAAGATGGGAATTCTATAGTGGGAAATAACTGAAATGTAAGGGTAGTGTATATACAACTGACAGACACAAATGTTGTCAAGGAAGTGGCATCTGCAATCCATTAGCAGTTGAACTCCAAACACGTTTGCCTACTGAATCTTGGTATCATAATCACTAAAGAAAACAGTGCGATGGCACTCTGGATAGAACAATGCTTCACTTAAAGAAGAGATAGATCAGTGTCTTAGTCAGCTTTCCATAGCTGTGACAAAATTACCTAAGATAAACAATTTAAAAAGGTTTATTTATTTTAACTCATAGTTGCAGGTGTTTCAGTCTGTGGTCACTTGACTGTGCTGTTTCGGGCCTATAGCAGCACAGTCCAGCAGGGCAGGAGTGCCTGGCAGGAGTGCATGGTAGAGGAGACTGCTCATCTCATGGTGGTCTGGAAACAGAGAGATGAAGGCAGGCCAGGATCCCAAAATTCCCTTCAAGGGCAGTCCCACCTTCTTCCACTAGTCTCCACCTCTTAAAGTTTCCACCACCTCCAAGTAGCACCCCACTCCACGCTGGAAACCAAGATTTAAACATGGGTCTTTGGAAAATATTTAGGACTCGAACTACAGCAATCAGCATCAGAACTGGGCATTTATCTCCAGGAGCCAATGAATCCTTCCCAACAGCCATTTCAGGGTGGTTGACTTGCATTCACCCTTTTTGTGCAGAAGCAGAAAAATCTTATCCCTTCTGAACAAAAGACAGACATAGCAATGAGCCTGCCCAGGTGCATAGAATGCATATGGTTAATCAGAACAAAGAAGTACCTGTTGAGCTTTAAAAAGGGAAAGATATTCCTGCACAAGGTTACAAACAGCACAGCCTCGGGGACTCTTTGTCTTTTGGTAAGCAAGTATCCGTGGACTGTGGCCCCTTCTTATGCAGTTGAGTAGAGGTTGAAAGACTGTATTTAGGATACTACCTTTTTCAATGAATGTGATAAATTCCCTTGTGATTCCATGATTGTCCAGCCATAACATCAATTCATACTCTTCATATTGCATGTTCAAACACTCCCATACTGCTCCCACCAAATGTAATGCATCTATTATAAAAAATTAAAAAATGTGTTTTCTTTTGTCCTAAAATGAAGTAAACCCAAGCTCATTTACATTTTCCTCCTATAAAACTTGTATCTTGAAAGGATGGCCATTCTCCTATAGTTCTGCCACAATCCTATAAACTAACTGGTGAACTAATATGAACTATGTACTAAATTTTATAGTTATAAAAGTCATTCTATAAATAATAATGGAAAATAGGGGACTAATTTAAATATTTATTGCTACATCCAGAAGAAATTATGGATAGATACTGCTCTTGTTTCTGCTATGAATTAAGAGGACTCGAATAGCATTTATTCCTTTATCCATTACATTTCCATGTTACCTTGTCCTCTGTCAGCACTTGAGATGCTCTGAATTCTTTTCCTTATGGGTGAACTATCCTATCCCTTTGTGACCCTGCCTTTATGAGGCTGCTTCAGCTTCCAAAGACTTTTACCACTGCACAAGACCTAAGTAGAAGGCATACCAGGGAATTTTCACAGTTTCAAAAAACAACATACTCCCAATCTAGTATATATGAACAGCAACATTACTGTTAAAGACCAAGATCAGTAACCCTACTTAGCATATAACTCACTTTTATTCTGCCTATCCAGTGTCCGAGAATCTTAAAATTTTAAAGGAACCATTATCAAATACCCTGGTGGAAACACATCTCCATTGGTACTAAGACCTATGAATCAATAAAACCTGGAGGTAGGGTAAAGGAAGCAAAATTGTGAAAATTAGTCCTTAGATATGATAATGTAGACAGCATTGCCATTTTTATCCCCACTTCCGGATTCATGTATTCTACCTATAAGTGATATAACTGGAGTTTTGTCTTCTAGTAGAACTCTCACTCATTAACATATTTTCTATACACAAAGCCTACTATTTCTGGATCATGGGTGATCACTGAAGGACCCCTGAGTTTTATAAGCATAAGTCCATTGATTTTATTTCTTTGTTGTAACATCAGTTTCTTGGGCTGAAGCAATGCACTATATAGGACATTTACTCAATCATAATTCATATTCCCCACAGAAACATGATTGGTAGTAAAGACAATTCTAAGTCCAGATTATATGTCTTTCCCATTGAGGAAAAAAAATCATTGACCCCTTCATGATGAAAGTTTTCCATTGTAACTAGCCTAACACTAGTAGGTAGGTTGGTCCTCCTAATGTAGTATGATAACGAGATTCAAAGACGGTCACATACTGCAAAACTAGCCACTCCATTCTGGAAGTAATGTTTTAGTAGCCTTCTTCATCTTTGAAAGCTTATTAATGCCCCTAGATAAGATTTGTTTCCTCTTTTTGCATTTATTTAATATATAGGATATGGCTTTTTAGCTAGTTCCTTTATTAGTTTACTTAATAATAGGATATTGTTTTATAGTTATTTACTCCTCCCCCCATTAAATGGTATACTGTTACATGATAAAGACAGAGTTTTATGCATCCTTTCATTTCCAATACTTCACAAAATTAAAACAAGTAATGAAGGATGCAGAATGATGGCTAGTACATATGTGGTCTTCATTTGTAAAATTTTATGTGAATGAATAGGTTTATATGCAAAATTTTGTATACAATCCATAGGTAGATATTAAATTGACAGTACAGATATAGACACACACACTCAGAACTTTAAACTTATTGACAAAAAGCAATGCAAGGTTTTGTTCCACATTTGTAAACCATGCAACATTTTGCATAGTGTTTAACAGGGAGTTAAGATTCAATAACTACTTTTTAGAATTAAGAATTAATTTTATTCATGATCATTGAAAAGGAAATAAAATTCTAAAGACCCTACCAATTATTTTGCTGATATTATATTAAATAAAATCCAATTTATCCAATAATATCAGTTTCTTCCCTAAAAGGTAAGTTGATTTGCTTACAAAGAGAGCCTGACACTACCCATGAGAAGGCTCTGTTTTCCTCTCTTCATAACAGATATTGTCAAACACCTAATTTCCAAGATTATTCATCGTCTCTCTTTGGAAGATCAGAAAACATCTATTTTTAATCTTCTGGTATTCCCTCAGCTCCCTATAATTTCATCAGCCTAGTGACTTTAAAATCTCGAATGATAAACCAAGTGATGTCCCATATGTTGTAAGAATCAGTTATTCTTTACTGCTTCTTACAAGAAAGATTGTTTCCAAGAGAGAAGAGCTCAAAATAACCCTCTAATTATCTTGACCATATTTCTTCAATTGTGAAAGGGTTGAGTTCAAGTTTATCATTTCAACCTGAGCAGTGTGCCTTGAAATTCATTGGTTTTCTCCCCCCAAACTGGATCCATTACCTCCCGTGGCAGGTCCCCCATTGCAGTCCATGCATCCTTGAGGATCCTATCTATTTCTTCCTTTGCATTGACTCAATCTGTGTTTCCCCCCCTCCTAATTCTTTTTGCAGAAGTGGCATTCACCATTATTCAATCCTCACTCTCATTATGTTCTTTCTTCTCTTTCTGTTAACCGATTTCCACTTGGCCTGCAGGCAAAGAAGCAGCCTTTCATAAAGTCCCATTAACTGTTTCTTAAGAGTATTACCCTTTATGGGCCTAGTTAAAGAGGGTATTTCAGAAGCTGGCAGGTTATTCAATAACTCTGCTCATTTTTATAAAGTGTTTATTGTGATTTACAGATGAGCAGCAGAGAAATTGTGCATCATGACCTCTGAGTTGCCCAGCTAGTCCATGTAACCTTCCTCTTTACTGTATCTCAGAGCATTGCAAGAAACAGGTCAATGTGACTCGGGATGCTTAGTATACAAACTGCCAACACCTCCAGGGACAACCCTTTAATAAATGTGACATCAAATCTAGTATATTGTAAAATCTTAACTGGGTTTATAAAGGTAAATTAGAGGTTCCACCATATTTTTAACATCTGCATTGATTTTATGTCTTGAGACAAAACAGAAACAGTTTCCAAACGCAGTTCGAGTTGATCTTTGTCTTTTATATCTCTTTGTTTATCTCAAGACAAAAAGGAAGCAGCTGAAAAGTACACAAGTTTAAGTATCATATGATCAAAGCAAAGGTGCTTTTCTTTGCTACTTTAGAAGATCTACATCAGTCACATATTATGGTTGTTAATGTGGACTCCAATTCTTAACATCCAACATTTAAGCTCTAAGCACATTTTTGGGCCCAACTCAGCGGTACCTAGCAGAGCTGAGGGCAACCTACAGGAATAACTATTGTTTTATGAGTCCCCTGGGCTTCAGCTATAAAGAGATAAACCAAGTTCCAAGCCAAGAAACACCAAATTCAAGATTTCCACTGATCTTCTCCACACACTAGAGTTTCAGTTTCAATCACAACTGAAAGATAAAATGTGAAACACAGGAGGATTCTAGATGAAAATGAGCATGTCCAAAGAAAACAAACTGAGAAACAAAATTAACTTTGCAAAGGGAACTTTAAAAATCTAGCAAATTGAAGTATATTTAAAGACTTCATGGATCTCCGGGGACTAACGCTAAGGTTATCAAAATGAGAAAAGAATCCACTAAACTTAAACAAGCTTTGCTGTTTCCCCATGTCCCTTTCTTGCCCATGAGAAACACTGCCGGAGAGTGTTTGGCAAGAGGCCTGGAAGGAAAAAATAACAAAGGGTCTTTAATGATTGCACAGGTGGATGTTTAAAAACTGACTAAGAATAGAATTAGGTTTTATCTCTGATGACATAGTAGCATATTCCTTTGGAAAATGCACTCACTCTAGTAAATGTTTTTCATTTATTTGCCGAAGATATTTTCCTAAGAATCAGTAAAAGACAGCATATAAAGTATTTTTTGATAGTATCACAGATCTGATTATTGTTCCAAGATTTGAAGAAGTCTGAAGTTTAAAGTTGCTAAAGCTTAGAGAAGCAAGAACACGTGAAGGGTTAATGGTAAGAGAGCCAAAACGTTCACAATGAAATGAGTGCAATCCGATTGCAACACTTATTCTCTCATTCTCCTAAGTGGGCTCATGTTTGATGACTGGATTGTATGCTGTAGAACAATATTCCTTTTATTAAAGGAATATACATACACAACTTGTGGTGATAGAAAATACACAGGAAAATTCAGGACACATGGATTTGTTCCTTGTAAGAGGTCTTTCTTTTCAAGTTTAATTCTGTGTGAAAGCTATTTCTGAGAAACTCAGTTAATATTAACCTTAACTCAATACTATTTTGAGCTAAAGATAAGAGAGGAGATTTGGGGCTGGAAGACCTTTTCTTCAAATTGTCGAAGATGAATGAAAGCACTTGAACCAAGCATATCCCCTTTAAGATCAATGACCCCAAAGGCTAATTACCCAACCCTCTCACTCTAAATTTAAAAAGACCCCCCTTAACTGGAAGAACACATGATTAACTGGCTGAGGAGATTAACCACAATAAGAGTGGTTGGTGCTTCCAGCTTTATCCCTCCGTTATCCATTTGTCACATGGAGAATATACTCTAGGGCCTGTGAGCTGCAACTTAAGGGGCAGAGACTTTCATAGAGATTAGTGTACAGGTAAAAGGATGGGGTAAGATAGTCCAAGTCTCCATGAGCTTGTACGTCCTGGGACAATGAGGAAGGCAGTGAGGCCTTAGGGAATCCTGGGCCAGTCTCAGTGACATTGTTCCTCTTCTTTTCAAATCTATAATCCTGAGTTCCTGGTGAAGGTAGAGCCGTCTTTGGCTTCCAGGCATCATTATCCATCTAAAATTCATACTATCTTTACTAAAATGAAAATTAATGTAAACTATTTTCTTGCATTCCTCCTCCTTAGGCTGCTCACCTTGTGTTCACATCTGTTTGTGACTTGTTGTATGCCATCCTCTGTTCATGAAGGGTCTCCCACACTCTCAGCATGGAGCTTTAGACCCCTTAGGACAATTTTCAGTCACATCGTTCCGTTTTTCTTGCATTCTGCAACCCAGCTGTATCCTGTCTCACATGTATTCACTTACTTATCACTTGGGCTAGGATAAGAAATTTATCACACAGGCCAAAGCTTAATTAGTGTGTTTTCTGTGATGTTTAATGAAAAAAAAATGTGCTGGTACATATACAAATTTGGTAAAACACTTTAGACCTATGTCATGGTTTATTTATTTTGGCTCATGAATGGCATTCCTAGGAATTTATCCTAAAGAAACAATTTAGCAGATGTGAAAACAAGCAAACAAACACAATGATTATAAGGTAATCATTGTCAATTATGTAAAAATTATTAAAAGCTATTCAAATGTCTGCCTATAAAAAAATAGCTAAATACAGGTTACACCACTGAATGGTGTAGTTTAGGCAGATATTTGAAAATTTAATGATTAAGACAATGTAGAAAACTAAAATAGTTTACAATGTAGCATTAATTAAAAAGCATTATATGAAATAACATGTTGTTTTACAATTGTAATTATATAAACCATAACTATGCAGATTAGGAGTGGGTGGTACTCTGCAAAAATGGAAATAGTTGCTGTGCTAAGTGAGGCTGTTAGTGAATTCTTTCCTTCAGAAATCTATATTTTCACTTCATTTTTGTTTGAGTTTTAATTGTATTGGTGTTTTAAAAGTCATCAAATATATACATTTTCACATATCAAATCTATGTGTGCTCTTCAGTTACTAAATATGGCAAATGGTGACTGAAACAAAATTTACCATTCGACATTTATGCTTAAATATTACAAAACTAATACAAGTAAAATCATTTAAATAATTAACCATTAAATTATTTTTTAAATAGTTTGTAGCGTTTATACTCCTGAAAATTATTAAAGCTCAAATCTAGTCTAAGACTTTTGGTTCACCTGTCTATAAGTAGACAGATAATAATTGATTTACTTAAATTATTGAGAGTAAGTTAAAGAGAGTTTGGCTGTCTAGTGACACTACTTGGGCATGTATTTCCTTGGAAAAAGAAAGCTTTCTCATGTAACTACAGCACAATGAGATAAAAAAAAATGGCATTATATTTTTTTTGGGGGGCGTACTGGGGATTGAACTCAGGGGCACTTGACCACTGAGCTACATCCCCAGCCCTATTTTGTATTTTATTGCGAGATAGAGTCTTACTGAATTGTTCAGCATCTCACCATTGCCGAGGCTAGCTTTGAACTTGCAGTCTTCCTACCTCAGCCTCCTGAGCTGCTGGGATTATAGGTGTATGCCTCCACACCTGGCTGTCATTATCCATTAATATTATATAATTCATAATTTATATTCAAATTCCATCAAATGACCCAATACTGTTCTTATAATTAGTCCCCCAGTTCCTATAGCTAGTCCCCAATCCAGGATTATGCAGATTATATTTAGTTTTCATAGACCCTTGGTCCACACTTGTAGTGTCCCTCACTTTGGTTTGTCAGATCTTTCCTCATGACTAGACTCAAAAAAAATCACAAAATTAGTGAAGTAACCTTCTACACTTTATTTTTTATTATTAATAGAGAAAATTAACAATTTTCCTAAAGACATTAATTATATGTAACTGCACCCATAAAACAAATGTCACTACAAGTGAATCATGAAGTTTTACTTCTAAGAGATTAACCTTCACAAGAGAATACATTATTGCAAGGGCTAACTTGAGTTTCTTAAAAGATGAAAAACTAAATAGAGTATTCAGTGTGCTACAATCAGTAGGTGAGGTAAGTCCTTCCACCAAATGAAGACTTAATAAGAAGCTAATTCACAAGCCATCTAGCATTTACCCAAAGGACAATCCTGAGGGGGCATCAGCATTTTAAATATAGCTTTGCATCAGTGCAATTGAACCAGAGCGATGATGCTTTCTTTTCCATCACGAAATCCTAGCCACATCCTTCTGGCTGGTGAGTCTGCTCAGTCTCCACTCATCAGCCTTTGCAGACTAGCCCAACCACAGACCAACTGCTAGGCCAGAAAATCAGCAACTGCAGCTCTGCCATAAGCTGGGATGGTTCCAGAAAAAGCAAAGCCACAGCTGGGTGCTCAAACCTACAGAGTGGCTTCCAGTCTAGCAATTACAAAATTCGACAAGGAGTTAGATGCTGAGAAAACGTGATCTAGATATCACATACTGCAGATTCTTCTTCTGGAACAGGATGCTACTTGATGTGTTAATTTAGTTTCCTCTGCAAATCTCTACAAGTGATACTTGAAGAGGTACAGGCTGGGAAAAATTTTTAGAAAAGAGAATGTGTTCAATCCTCAAAAACTACTGTTGACTCTTCTGACAGTGACTCTGTTTATTTATTCCATTGATAATGCATGTTTTGTTCAACAAAAGAAAGCACATGATCATTCTGATGCATCCACAAATGTGACACCTACTCTTACAACTTCTAACCTTGGACTGTGATGATTATAAAATTTTAAGTGAATGTTTTCCATTTGCCTTGCCACTGTGATGCTTAAAGAGCTCTCGCTTATATTTTCAGTTGTGTATTACTGAATAGGGACAGGCAAGGGGATTGAGGTTACCTATTGCCAAACTTCTCAGCACCTTAAGAATGAGAAAGTGTAAGTGTGGGAAAATCAAGAAACAAGCCCAAAGTATGTAAAACTACATACTTACTGGCTTAGGTTGAAGCAGAAAGACTGTGCTCCCAGAGCAAAGAAACAGAATCAGTCTGCCTTATTCCACTAAACTGCACAACTAATGTGTCCTAAGTAGACAATATGTCAAGTGTTCATTAAAGAATTTGAGACTTAGGTAGGGGAAGTAAAAGACACCAAAGGTTAGCAGAAACACAGGCCAAGAGAAGAAAAGAAAAAGAAAATGTAGCATATTGTGCAAATTAGCTCTTGCTACCTAACACACTACCCCCAAAACTTAATGGTTTACAACCCTAATTTAACGTATTAGGATTCTTAATTAGATATGAGCTGGCCGGGCAGTTCCGCTAACATGAACTGAACAGTTGGCCCATGTATGCATCTTTGGTCAATTTCAGGTCAGGTTAGTGGCTTGACTGACCTTGCATGAGCTCTGTTACAGAAGTAGGGGCTCAGTTATAAGAGCTGGGCTGATTAGACTCTGATGCATGGGTCTCAGTCTGCAACAGTCTAGTCCAGATAAAGTCTCATGGCAAAGACAGAGCAATGGAGAGAGCAAAAAAATGCAAGGCCTCCGAAGAAGTCTGAGCTCTGAACTGTCACACCTTCACTTCCATTGTATTCCCTTGAGCCAAGCAAGTCACACAAAAGCTCAGATTTAAGGGAAGAGCTGCAAAGTCATCTTGGAAAGAGCTCAGATTCAGAAATGGAATTGGGGCCATTTTGGCAAATAATCTACAATAGAAAAAAGAGCTAGCTAATCATCACATTTGGGTAAACACTGTGACTATAGATGAAGGTCAGGGGTGGGAAATGAGACTGGTCTTGTAATTAAAGTCATAATTAGGCTTAATGTATTTTCAACTGGTTACCAGTGGGACAATCTGAGCACAGAAGTGATAGGATGGAGAACATTAACCCAGAAACATTGCATAGAATTAATGGGAGTAGGAAGGGATGATAGCTCCGGTTATGAGGCTATTAAAGGGTAGGGGTGGGGGTTAATGTGTATCATGTCCCTGCAGTCAGTGTAGAGTTGAAGAGAGGCGTGAAGGCTTTTGAGACTTGGTGGAAATAAAATCAAGGGACTCGGTGTCTAAAATGAACGGAGAAGAAGGATGCCAACCTTCTCTGAGGATGTTTAGGATTGATGGCAGAAAGATGCTTATACAATTAATGCACACAGCAAAACTTCTCAGTAAATGATCCCAGTGTTCACTCACAGAAAGCACTGTTTACTTCTTATGATAAACCAGTTATGCTATGTAATACAACAAACAAATTCACAATGTCAACGTCTTATCAGGACAAAAACTCATTTCTCTCTCATGCACCATGGCCCGCATCATGGGCTCTTTCTACACACCCCCTGAGACATCACCAAGGGTGAAGTCTCCATCATCTTGTAATAGTGCTATATTTAGGGTGACTGATTTGTCTTGTTTTTCTGGGCACTTTGCCAGTTTTAACACTGAAAGTTCCGTATTCCAAGAAAAACCCCAGTCCTAGACAAACTGGGAGCGTGGGTCGTCCTGCATCTGGTACAAATATCATTCGGTGCCTTTCCAGAGAGAAAAGACAGCTGTTTTGCTCTATTTTTCTCCAACATCATACACTATTTCCTATTATCTAGAATTTATCACCTGGTCTCATCAAATGTCAGGGAGCTGGGAATATAAGAAAGCACAGAGAGTATTTGCTAAAAGCAAAGCCCCTGCTTTGAGATCTTTCAGAGGGCATATTCAACTGTGTCAAAAAAAAATGATTTTTTAAAAAATGTATGGAATTACTATTTTTTTCCATTTGCTCTATTACTGCATGTAAAATTCTTAAATTTTGTTTAGTCATGGTTTTCTGCAAGGCCAGTATCACCCTCTTATGATGTATCCCCACCAGCCCTACTGGGAATACCTGCTCTATTGATTAATGGACTCTTGCCCTCTCACCTTTGAAGGTGCTCACAGTAGAACAGTCGAATGAAGTTCTGTTGACTAATCAAATACATGAAAATCTAAAGTCAGCAGATTTGACACGAAGACTGAATATATAGCACATTTCCTCACGGAAGGATACTTAACACAGAAGGGAGAACTCAATCTTAGAAATCAGAGGTTTTGGATTTAACTTCTGTATCTGATCTTTCTTGGTTATATGTCCTTATTCTTTTTGAGTTCCTTTTCCTTTACTTGCAAATTTATGGAGAATAATAATGACCTTATTTGGCTACTGTGAAAATTAAATAAGATAATGTCTACAAAATGTTGAGAAAAATACCGACTACATTTTAGTTATACAGCAAGTGAACATTTCTTTCCCCTTAATTACATGAACATATCTAACAGGGGAAAAAAGATATGAAGGGACTCTAATGCAAGAATTTTTTTTCAAATGTTTCCTAATATGTTACAGCTTCTTGTTTGCAAAGATCCTCTCTATTAACTGATCAAGAATCACATTTAACTCTTTGTTCCAATTGCCTATTGCTGTACAAAAATAGAACTCAAAATGTAGTGACTGAAAGCAACAATTTCACTTACTTTGGTCATAAATCTGTAATCTGGGTCCAGATCATTTGGAAAAGTTCTACTTTCATGTACCAACTGGAAGTCTGGTGCTTTGAAGGCTTGCTTCTCCATCAAGATTTTAATCAGGCCGTACAGACCCACCACTCCATGGTCACCCTGTAAAAGAAACAAGTGAGAGGGATATATTGGAAAATATAGCCTGTCACATTCTCCAATCAGAAATGGGCCTTGGGAGGAAGGTTCATTTTTAAATTTTGGGCTCATTTATGCTCTTTATGCAAAGATGACATAGGGTCGACTATATCCCATATACTTAGAGTAGTTTTCTTCCTAGTGTGGGAAAAAGGGTTCAGAAACCTATGAGACAGTTATTCAATCCAAAATATCTATTATAATTTATTCAACTATAATTGTGATACATTTTGTCTTTAACAAAAAGTCAAGGAAGAAAGAAAGGAAAGAAGGAAGGAAGAATGGTAAGAGGGAGGAAGATTTTGCAAAAGTACTTGTTTACCAATATGTTGGTTGAGGTTACAGTTCAGTACCAGAGCATATGTGAATCCCTGGATTCAATCCCCAGTACCAAAAAATAAGAACAAATAAAAATAAAATGGTAAAACTCCTAAAGAGAATCATAGTTTACATAGTCCGGAATGCTGATGTTTTCCTCTTAGCAGTGATTCAATTTATGGATACATTAGAATATCTTTAATGAATTTCCCATTTATGTAATTACCTCCATTGTTTGTAATGCTTTTCTACTATAAAAATACAAGAAAATACACTCTCTAATCAAACGTATTCCTGAGCACTTTGCTTAGTTTCTCCTTAAGTCTTAAATTGTCTTAAGTGTGTCTTTTTGTTTTTTTTTTTCCTTAAAAAAAAGTATAAAGTATAAGGTGGCCCTCCCAAGCTCTTTCTAAGACCTCCTCTAGTAGTGTCCCACTCCTGTGAGTCCTTTAAATTCTGACTTATTTTAAGCAAACTTGGTTAAAATGAAAACTTGCGTTTTGTTGCTTTACATCTGTATATAAATTTATATGAATATGGCTTTATATAAGTCAGTTTGTATAAATGTCAGTCATGATACTAGTGCTTCCTATAAAGTGTTTTTATTTAGTTTTCAAAACAAGTACTGATGATAAAATAAATTCAGAGTGGCCAAGTCACTAGTTCTCTGAAGACTTCCCGGACAGCCAGTGGCAGCTCTAAGTCTAAACCTGACAAGAGAAATTTAGCCTGACTCCTTTTCACTACATAACACTGAATTCTCACTAACTTGTATAAAATATTGGTGGAGGCAAAAATGCAGTGACATATTTACACACTATACAATGTATCTTTCAGGGTGACTCCTTTCTATACTCCTGAAGTCCCTCAATGGCTTTTTAAATATATATTATACAATATAAGTTAGATTCTCTATGTCTTTTCTCTCAGCTCTTCAGCTCAAGGATGTGGCTGATGAACTTGTCTGACCTTGGCCCTCACCTTGGCACCTGCTATCACTGGCTTTCTCTGATCCTCAACCCTCTGCCTCCTTTTTCTCTCTTTTGTTTCCATCATTGGTTCTCTTCTTCCTCCTGCTCTCAGCAGTGGGCTTTCCAGAAACCTCAGCCCTCTCTCTGTCTTTTCTCTTAACACTCACCCCAGGAGAGCTCATCCATTCTCATAGCTTTAAACATCACTTCTATGCTAATGACTTCTAAATTTACATTTCCAGGCCCATCTTCAATCAAGACAAACCCTCATTAATCACCAGGCTCCTGTTCCTTGTCTCCTCTTGCCTACTGGACATATTCAGCAGGAATATTGTACTGTTAATGCACTCTTAAAACCAAACACATCATCTATCCACTGAAATTAATCCTTCTAAACTCTCTTGTAGTCCATGGCACTATCCATCCACTCCTTGGGCAACGCCTGCCAGCCCTCTCCACCTTAACTCTGGATGGAAATAGACTACAAACTGGATGCTTCCTTTATTTTAATTTGCATTGTTAGAAAAAGCTAAAGGAAAAGATATTTAATGCATGCCTAGAGAGAAGCTTCTCATTCTTTAGTTGAATTTACAGGATAAACATAGCTCCATTTCTCTCCTTTGGGGAAGATGATAATAATGGCTATTAGATTTAGACACTCTTTATGAATGAGGTTCTGTTCTTAGCACTTTTCACATATTAAATCATTTATTCTCTGTAGACACCTGATGCTATCCCCATTTTGCAGACTGGGTATCTAATGATAGATCATAGCAGAAACAGCTGATTGCATCATTTCTGCCCTGAATATACATGAACCCCACCCACTCAGTTCCTCCCTTTGTTTGCCCAGGACTGGGCACAAAATAATACCAGTTAGTTTAACAGGCAGTTTAGCTTCCTTTTCTCTCTTCCACTCCTTTGGCTCTCTCTGATAGTCATTACCAGCGTGGGTCCCCTGATCTCCAGAGTCCTTGCTCTTCTGAACAGTGGTCAGTCAGGTCTCCTGCTTCCTCTCTTTGTCTACTGCCACTATCTTTTGTTTTTTTTATTGGTTGTTCACAACATTACAAAGCTCATGACATATCATATTTCATACATTAGATTGAAGTGGGTTATGAACTCCTAATTTTACCCCAAATGCAGATTGCAGAATCACGTCAGTTACACATCCACAATTTTACATAATGCCCTATTAGTAATTGTTGTATTCTGCTACTTTTCCTATCCCCTACTATCCCCCCTCCCCTCCCCTCCCATCTTCTCTCTCTACCCCATCTACTGTAATTCATTTCTCTCCTTGTTAATTTTCCCATTCCCCTCACAACCTCTTATATGTAATATTGTATAGCAATGAGGGTCTCCCTTCATTTCCATGCAATTTCCCTTTTCTCTCCCTTTCCCTCCCATCTCATGTCTCTGTTTAATGTTAATCTTTTCTTCCTGCTCTTCCTCCCTGCTCTGTTCATAGTTGCTCTCATTATATCAAAGAAGACATTTGGTATTTGTTTTTTAGGGATTGACTAGCTTCACTAAGCATAATCTGCTCTAGTGCCATCCATTTCCCTGCAAATTCTATGATTATGTCATTTTTTATTGCTGCATAGTACTCCATTGTGTATAGATGCCACATTTTTTTTATCCATTCATCTATTGAAGGGCATCTGGGTTGCTTCCACAGTCTAGCTATTGTGAATTGTGCTGCTATGAACATCGATGTGGCAGCATCCCTGTAGCATGCTCTTTTAAGGTCTTCAGGGAATAGTCCGAGAAGGGCAATAGCAGGGTCAAATGGTGGTTCCATTCCCAGCTTTCCCAGGAATCTCCAAACTGCTTTCCAAATTGGCCGCACCAATTTGCAGTCCCACCAGCAATGTACAAGAGTACCATTTTCTCCACATCCTCGCCAGCACTTGTTGTTGTTTGACTTCATAGTACTGCCACTATCTTGAGGCTGGCCCTCACCCTATCACCTGACCACCCAGTCCTCCTGGCTGGGTCTCCTGCTCCCTTTGCCTCTTGGTTATGACCCACCCCATGTGTTGTTTATCAGACAAATCCTCCAGTCCCAGCCTGGAAAGTCCACTTCTGCTGGGACATAAAAAATAATTCCATGTTCCTTATTTGGCCCCCAAATTGAATCTCAAATTATCATACTGATTATCATAAAGGGTTTTTTCTTCATCTATATTTAATTACTTTTGTTTCTTTCTGAGCCATTTAAAATATCTGTACACATGACAAAAGTTCATAGTATAGGCAGTCCCTGACTTATAATGGTGTGGTTTATGATTATTTTACTTTATATTGGCACCAAAGCAATACACAGTTTTTTGTCCTTTCCTGGGCTAAGATCCTCTCACGGGCTTGGCAGCAGTAGTGAGCCACAGTTCTCCAACAGCCACAGGATCATGAGAGCAAAAACCTGACACTCTACCAGTGGGGGTCCCTTGATCTCCAGAAACATTGTGGCCATCATTTTGGGAATAGAAGTCTCCAATAAATTATATGAAATATCTAACACTTTATTATAAAATAGGCTTTTCGTCAGCTGATCTTGCCCAACTATTGGTTAAGAAAATGGTTGTGAGCATGTTGAAGGTAGGCTAGGCTAAGCCACAATGTTTGTAGGTTAGGTTATTAAATCCATTTTTTAACTTGTTTTTATTGGTGCATTATAATTATTATTATTTTTTCATGTATACAACTTAATTCAATCAATCTCTTTCTCCATTTTTTCCATATTTTTATTGGTTCATTATAGTTGTACATAATGTGGGAGTTGTTGTTAAATATTTGTACATACACACGATTTGACAGTATAATTGGACTAATATAATTGTCCAACATTTTTTTTCTTTCCCAACCACTCATTCCCTTCTACTCTACTGATCAGATGGATTTATTGGAATGTCATTCATTCATAAGCAGGGGAGCATGCATACAATGTATTCATCATAAAAATGACTTTATGTAAAAACTGGTGAAATGGTGAAATTTGGGTAAGTTCTGTAGTTTATCAAGGAGTTGACTCTATGTACACCTATTTCCTGGTTTTGATAACCTACTGTGGCCCTGCAATCTTATCACTGAGAGGAGCTAGGTGAAGCATACATGAGAACTCAATGCACTATTTCAGCAAACTATTGGGAATTTTATTGATTTCAAAATGAAAATTAAAAATACACTAAAACATTTCTATATAAGGATATGCCCCATGCTGTCATCATTTGAGATGAATTGCAAAGAAAGAAAGTGAAAGCATTTTCTTTTCATCCTATATAGTTCTGCATTATTTGAATTTCTAACTAGATTAATATATCCATATGTAAGTAGTATGTGAATAAAATAAAAAAATATATCCAAAGACTCTAATCTTTTTTTCAAGTGCAAATATATGTGTTTGGTCCTGAACTTCCTAATTATTGTTCTTTTTACTATTGTCCAAGACTATTTTACACTAGTCACACACGTGATGCTTTCACATTGGATGAATTCCAGGCACCTCCGTCATTTGCCCTTGTCTTTGCTGTCTTAGGGAAACCTCGTGGATTTGGCCATGTCTCCTCCTGACTCATCTCTCATACATCACTCTTGAATTCCAACTGCTGGGAGTCCTTGGCATTTAGATTTTTTTTTTCCCCGCTGGTATCTCAAACTTTGTGAAAATATTGAGCTTTTCTTCCCTCACTGGCTAGCTTCTCCCTCAGCCCTGTGCTTGTCTGTTAAGGACATCATCATCTTTGCAATCACTTAGACCCAATCACATTAGTGTCATCTTTTTTTCTTTTGTGTCCCTTTTCTACCACCCTTATTATCACCACTTCCGTTTTATCCACACTTGGCTGACTCTGTATCATGGTAGTTAATGTCATATAAAGTCTGCTCTCAGCACATTTTCCTAGGTCTCTCATTACTCAACACCATGCTTTCTACATTTTCATGAAAATGAAATTTTCACCATTTTTCTAACAGGTCTCTTTTCTTCTCCTCCCTGCCACACACAGGTAGACAATGGTGTTTCAGAGGGCTGCAGTCATACTTCCTTGTCTTTATATCACTTGCCGGTATTATGTCACATTCAATAGGCACTCAAGAGGTATTTGTTAAATTAAATCGATTTTCCTAATCAGATTATAGTATTCTGAAAATAGATTCTTTTGCACAAGAAAGATTGTGAACGCATAGTAGGAGCTTAATAAATATTCATTGATTGATTGCAGTTGGCGAGTCTAGTTTCATTATTCAGGGAAAATGAAATATGGAAAATACACTGCCATCTCAGGCTAGATTTTCCTCCGAGAAATAAGTGGAGATGAATGATTCCATTGAGTTATATCAGATGAGTATCTGGCCTAGTATCCATAAAGAAGAGTAAATTAGATTTTTAAAATAGTTTCAGGGTTAATAATGTAAGATGTTATTAGTAACACAAGTAAGGAATCATTCTTAATGCAGTCTACGACCTTTATCTTGATGTACGGGAATAAGAGATTTATACATCAGAAGGGATGGATTGTTCATTTCCATCAAGGATTTGAAGACAACCGAGCAGAAACTCAAAATGTGAAGATTCAGATTTTTCTAAAAACCAGGTGTAAGAATGCCCTGTGATCTCTGGGACTCTGGAGAAGTTTCTGACTTACAGAATTGGCCTAAAGAGAGATAGTAATAAGGAGCAAGAAAGCTATCCTTTTTACACACAAGTAAACAAGTCACAACCATTAATAACTTAAGAGCAAAAAAAGAAAATACAAAACTCACCTATGTAAATGTATTCAGATTGGAGAAAATATGATATTCTTTTATTTCAATACAATAGGCCTCTTTAATGTATCCCTCATAGGATTTAATAGAGGTTAACAAGATTTAAACAATCATAACCCATTTTTATTAAATATTATGTAGATTTTATAAATTCACTTGAAAGTCAATACTTGGTATTGTAAATAAATATTAAAGTTAGTAAATCTTGCCTCATGCTTATTGGTACTCTGTAATTTAATGAGAAGTTAGGCATAACCAACACTAGGAATTAATATTTACAATTTTACTTAAAAATAGATGATTCAAAGGCTTAATCCAATATGCTTAAGACTTAATAGATATTATCTCAACTCAGCAAAATAAATACGGAATAAAAATAGCCCTAATTGCTTCCTCTAAGATAAGTGTTCAATTTCCCAATCATTTTATTTATTTTTAATAAGTTGATTATTAAATCAAGTGCAATGTTCATTACAGATTATATCAATTTAAGGAATGCATTTCATCTATGATTTATTCAATCTAATGTCTCATTGATTAAAAGTTCTCCAGATTTTAAAAGTCCACTTCAGATTTAATAGGTATCAGGTCAATTTAGCAAACCATCCCGGACACTTGAAAGCCAGCAAGCAAGGAAGGGATTTGTGTACTCTGTGCTATATGGGTGAGGGGAAGGGGAGTGATACTGGGAAATGGTTTACTTAAAATACTACTTAAAGGCATTTTGGAGGGAAAATACCGAAATCCTATAAGCTTCTCAGATGCCTCTAAGTGGGACAGATGGTAGCAGATACATGAGCCAGGGAGGAGGTGGTGGAAGGCTGATATTCTCAGGAGCAGAACTAGAAATACGACTTTTTGGCTAAAGTGCCTTCCCTAGGAAAGGCTTTTGAATTAGGGATGTAACAGTATCTAAGGGTTTTCAGGGGGTGTTGTACTCTCCACTGTACGACATAAGTAGGGCATCAATACAGAATATAGCTCGGTAATTTGGAGTACATTATTCTTTGGTTCAATTTCACAGTGATGTAATAGCTTGATTATTTGATTCCTGCTGGCTATTATTTGATAGATACAGGACATATATATATAACATAAATTCTATTTGGATGCCTCATATGCATACATACCTTGGATACTGCTTCCAAACTGTGACTCTATGTGTTTATGGGCAGAGAAAGCATTGCATTTACTACTTAACTGTTAAGTCAAAAGTTCCTGGACATAATAGGCAATTAGAGCACTCAGATTGCTTATTTAACACCAAAAGAATACCATACTCATACCCATTAGTTTAGTAGCCACTTTACACCAGACATTATTTTAAAATTTATTATAAATATGTTGAATAAAAGCTCTAAATATCTCCAAATTGAAGATTAACAAATGAGGATTTGAAAATCAAATAATTGCAATTTCTGGTAAGTAGCATAAACAAGATTTGAAATCAAAATTATATCATTGCAAAGTCTATTATTTGTTTTACTACCCTGCTTTACTGCTTCTGTGGAATATCAGGATGGTCAAATTTGATTAAAACCATGAATTGAGTGTCTTTCCTTTCTCCCAGTCACAGTGCTAAATAATAAAGATCCATAGATTAAAAGACAAGTCTTTTTTTTTTTTTAAGTCAATCACTGTGTGGTTGGGGAGACAGTCAAAGAAAGAGAAAATTAGCATGCAATAAGATAAAAATTTTGGTAGAGTGATTATCTGTGCTATAAGACACCGCAAAAGAGGGATTTCACTACAGTACATAGGAAAAATCAAGAAAGTTTTCTGAGAATATGAAGCTGTGTTTGGGGTAGTACTAAAGATAAAGAAAAATGGTGTTGGAGGCAGAAGAAATTTCAAATTGCAAAGGTCAAGTAACAGAATCCATTTCATTTTAAGTATACATGAGGTTTCCACATTCCTAGGAAAAATGCATGTACACTAGCAATGCCATTTCTCCAAACTTAAGATCAGGTGTTCAGGTGCCAAGTCAAATAAATTAGGAAAGAAAATTATTTTCAATGACAGGTGCTTGAGCAACTGATGTCCAAATAAAATAAGCAATGAAATTCTTGATCCCTAACTCACTCCAAGAAAGAAAAATTAACTTGAGATGGTAAAGTTCAAAATGTAAAACTTAGAACCATAAAGCGTCCAAAAGAAAATATAGGGTAGTATCTTTATCCATTTGGGTCAGGTGAAAATTTCTTAGAACAAAAATTTGCTAATCATTAAAGGAAGATATGATTGATAGAACTTCATCAAAGTTAAAAATGTAGACTGATCTAAAGGCATTTTAAGTTGACAAGCCGCAGACAAGAAGAAAATATTTGCAATATATAGTGTTGGAAAAGAAAATATTTTCAGAATACATAAGGGATCCCTATAATGCAATAACAAAGAAGACAAAATCCAATTTTAAATGGACAAAAAGACTTTCACAGATATGTCACCAAAATATGTGTGAATGGACAATAAACTCATGATAAAGTGCTCTACTAGTCATCAAGTGCTGACTTATACTATAATAAAAAGCTGGTTTGTACCTTCTGTAATGACCTAAATAAAAAGACTAATACCAAATACTAGAGAACAAATGAAGTAGCCAGAATTTTCTCACACAGTGTTTATAGAAGGCATTTTGAAAATTTCCATGGCAATTTTTTAAATAAAGTTAGGTATCTCTATAGCCTGTGACCCAACAATTCCAACCTCAGTTACATACACAAGAGAAAGGAAAACACCAAATCCATGCATGACTTACATAAGAAAGTTTATGCTGTCTTCATTCATAAGAGCCTCCACTGAAAACAATCATCCAGAGACACATGAATATACTAATATGTCATAGTCATTCTATGCCTCAGTCCTCAACAACAATAATTAATAAAATGATGATACATGCAAAAGTATGGATAAACTTCAAAAATATATTAATACACTGAATAAACCAGACACTAAAGGAAATACACCATCAAAATGAAAAGAAAATGAAAAATAATATACACCATTAGAAAGCAATTGGGATCTGGGAAGGCATTGACTAGGAAGGGTATTGATGAAACCCCCAGGAAGTATTCAGTATCTTGTTTGGGGTAGCAGTTTTTCATGGGTATATTTAATAGAAAAAAACTCATCAAGCAGAATTTTAGCAATATATGTTGGGGAATTATACTTTAATAAAAGAAAAAGAAGACAAAAGAAGCCAGAACAAGATATTATTTTCATTCTTTTGCACCGAATTTTGGAGAATGAAGAGGAAGCTGATTTTAGGTCTTTATGTTTCAAGAACTTCATACTGATAGGCTTTCAAGTTGGAGGGTAAAATGTGTTCTATATCTCACTAGTTATTTTTTAACTCATTGGATAGTGAAGGCCTGAATTTCCCTCTTCTATAATAACTATTAGAAGCTGAATATCAAAATCATCTAACATGAAGAAAGCTGGTGAGGATTCAGAAGTTTCAAGCCTTCCAGGCTCTTGTCAGTGGTGGTGTGTATGACTTTGGACAAGTTCAGGGACCTCTGTGGAGCTCAGTTTTCCTCTGTGGGTCATGGCAGTGTGTGTTGAGGGTGAGGTGGCATTGTAATGCCTAAAGATGGACAAAGATTTTGTAATAGCAATATGATGAGAGATGGGAATGAAAAGGAAAGTTCTATCTTCCAAATGTCCTGAAAGACAGAAATTACTTTCTGGTAATTCTAAGGTGCATGAAAATGCTGAATGTTGAAAAGCATCATTCGGACGCTCTAAAATGAACAATCTGGAGTTAAATTTTTCAGCAAAGGCAGGATGTAAGTGGCTAAGAAGCTCCAAGCTGAACTTTCAGAAGACGACTTTCAGCATTGAAGGCAAGACAGAAAAATCTGGTCTAAAAGTCATGAGTGACATTAATAAATAACTGAAAACCTAGAGTCAGTCTGATATTTTGAAATACACATGTGCATACTTAGTATGCTTACGTGCATGAGAGGGATATACATATATGCACACACTTTCTAAATATGAACTCTGTTTCTGCTGTCTTGTGTTAAGAGTACTTGAAAATTGCAGGTCAGAGCATGGACAACAAAATAGATCAGATATTTACAATGTATTTTTGCACAATTAGCACTATAGGTTATGATTATAAGGAAAGTTTCCTAAACATAACTTGGAGGCATAATATTTTGAAATATTAATCAGTATAATTTGAATTTTATAACTATTAATAGTATTTTCCTGGGTCCTCATCATAAATGATGACCAGTTTGTATCTATAAAGTGATAAATTTGAATGATTTCTCCTTGAGTAATTTGGTTTAAAGAACTTGAGCCCAGGAAGCATTTTACATTGGGTATATTCTTTGTTGGGAAGTTAAGCCTGTGATTTTGAATGTGACATTTATCTCTTCAACAAAAAGTTTTTTCTGTATTCTTCATAATGTACTGAGAACTGTCTTTCAAAAATATTATACAAGTCATATTCTAGACTGTCACAAGTTCATGAGGATGTTATTACCACACCAATAAATAACTATGATTGGCTTCATAATACTTAATGAGGTACTGGTTTCAATGCTTCTATGGGGGGGAGGGTGTAACACAAACATTTATTTGCATGATGCTTCACAAATACCTCATATTTATACATGTAATGATGCCCCCCTAGTAACTTGTCAGATGATAGGCCAAGCATTATTACATATATTTGACAGACAAAGAAACTGAGGCTGAGAGGGTTGGTCATTTGACAAGTGAAACTCAGGTGCTAAAAGGCTAGAGAGAGATTTGACCTTAGTCTCCTGATTTAGATAGCAGAGGACTTTTCACAGCCCCACACAGACTCTCTGACTTACACCTTATTTCTAGAATCTTAAATACTTTTTGCTATAAAAGCCATAGAGCTTATCTTTCACATGAAAAGTAACAATGACTTATGTCCTTGATTGCAAGCTGCTAACCTTTAGCAGGACAGGAAAAGGGACTTCAGAATTTAAGACAAAGAGACCTGGAGGGAAAATAGACTCAATACAAATAAGCCTAGTTATCCCTAGCTAATGCTCTTTTAAAATAGATCAGCCAGAGGGATTTCTGGGGAAAAGAGGAGAAACCATCACTCAGAAGGAGATAATAATCTTAATTGAAATCAGAAAACCTTCAAATCTCTTTGTGTATATATGTGTGTGCTGTAATAATGAGCATTTAGAATCCCATTGGGACTTCTAAAATTCTGGACAATGTTATATATATATATCATTGTGTGTGTGTGTGTGTGTGTGTGTGTGTGTGTGTGTGTGTGCGCGCGCGTGCAGGAGAGCACACGTGCTCCTACAGGCGAGTGCTTGTGTGTGTTTTCATATGAAGGAGGAAGTTGTGAGAAATCAGAATTACTGAACCATTCTCTGCTTTCTGAAAGTTCTTTGTGGTTACTTACTGGGCTTTCTGAAACCAGGGTCTTAGGGGATTGCCATGATTTGATTACTTCTAGTTAAAGAAACAAGCTGTAGTTGCAGGTACCCATAGACTCCTTTGGAGGATGGAAATGAAGTTTGTTAAAATTTTGCAACTTGACACCAGAAAGATAGGGATTGGGGCTGGGATTGTGGCTCAGCAGTAGAGCGTTCGCTTAGCAAGGGCGGGATCAGGGTTCTATTCTCAGCATCACATAAAAATAAAGGCATTGTGTTGTGTCCATCTACAAAAAAGGTTCTCTCTCTCTCCCCTCCCCCCTTTAAAAAAAGATAGGGATAGCCCGATGAGGAAGGGAGAAATGACTCTGCTATGATTCAGCTCACAATATCTTTTTTGAGAAATAATTATAAAATGTAAATAAAGTGGTAAAAACCTGTGATATTGTGATAGAATAAGATATACTAAAGGACCCTGGTTCTTTGCTCAGGGATGCTGAAACCTTTGGGGTTTTCTGATGGAGATGAGAGGGCCTTTTATTTTCATAATAAATTTCTCTCTACCTTACCTGAACATAGGCTAATGAGGTGATGGCTGCCACTGAAACCAACCATGTGATTATAGGGTCAAAACTTTTAGCCCCATGGGTTGACCTCTGGAGAAGGGAGAGGAGCTGGACATAAATGTGATCACTAATGGCCAGTGATTTAATTGATCATGTTTTTTATAATAAGGTCTCCAGAAAAAAAAAAAAACTTAAAGAATTTCAAAGAATTTCTGAGGTGGTGAACATATGAAGGTTCTAGAATGGTCTTATGACTATGGACAGCTTGGAAGCTCTGTGTCTTCCCCTAGATCTTGTATAATATACCTCTTCCAGCTAGCTGTTTCTGAGTTACATATTGTTATTATAAGCTGGTAAACATAACCAAATATTTCCCTGAATTTTATGACCCATTTTAGCAAATTATGTATCTCCATGAAAGGGTCATGAGAGCTACCAACATATAGCTAGCCAGTCGGAAGAAGAGTAGGTAAAGACTGATGTTCACATCTGAAGAGGGAACAGTTTTGTGGTAGCTAACCCTTCACAAATGGGGTCTGCACTAATCTGAACAATTAATGTCAGAAATGAATTAAATCATCCGCTGAGAACTAGATAATTAGTTGGTATGAAAAATTTAAAAAAAAAACACAATTGGCTTCAGAAGGGTTCTATGTGAACATAAAGAAAAATAGATTTTTCCTTTTTGCATCATAAAATAGAGTCAATCTATGAAGTCCCTACTCTCTTCTGTTCTCAATCATCTGACTAAAAAGAGATACTAGATACTAGTGATAACAAATACCAAATCAAGTGAAGAAAGGTTATTGCTGTGAACTGCAGCCACAGATACAGAAAGCAGACACAGCCCAAGTGAGGAACTTCCCAGATTGACCCTGATGCATTGATTCTTTATAATGACAATCACATCTCTTAACCCCTTTTCCAGGGTTTAAATGTGTCTCCCAAAGCATGTGTTGGAAAATTAATCCCCAGTGCAACCAAGGTAAGGCCATTGCCAAGGGATTGAGTCCTTACAAAAGGTCAAGTTTAGCTCTCTTTTCTCCCTCTTGCCCTTTTGCCTTCTGCCATGGGATAATGAAGCGTGAAAGTTCTTGCCACTTGTGACCCCTTAAGTCTGAGACTTCCCAGACTCCAGAACTATGAAATAACTAAATAAAAAATAAATAAATAGATAGATAAATAAATAATAAATACTGGTTCTTTATAAATCACCCAGTCTCAAAAACTCTGTTATGGCAACATAAAATAAGACTAAGAAAATTGTTACTGAGAAATGAAGCTGTTGATATAACAAATATCTAAATAGACAGAAGTAGCTTTGGAACTGGTAATGAATAGAGGCTGGAACAATTTTGAAGTAAATTCTAGAAAAAAAAAATCTTATATTGCCATTAACAGAGCAGTAAGGGTGATTCTGGTGAGGATTCAGAAGTACAGTTCTGAATAAATATAAGAAAAGTCTGCAATTTCTTTGAGATTACAGAGGAGATTGGTAGAAATACAGAGGCACTTTAGTATGGGATTTTTGTCTCCTTAAAAAATTATGTTGAGGGTTGGGATTGTGGCTCAGCGGTAGAGCGCTCGCCTAGCACGGGCATGACCCGGGTTTGAATCTCAGCACTACATAAAAATAAAGGCATTTTGTTGTGTCCATCTACAAAAAAAAGATTCTCTCTCTCTGTCTTTTTTAAAAAAAAATATGTTGAAACAATCCCCAAAGACATATGTTAATGATGTTTGCAGGTGGAACTTTGGGGAGATAATTAGAATTAAAGTCATGAAGGTGATTATTTTAGTGGCTTTATAAGAGGGAGAAGGGAGACACACATTAGCAAGCATAGTCTGTCTCTCCATGTGATGCCCTGTGCCATCTCAGGACTCTGCAGAGTCACAAGCAAGAAGTTTCTCACCTTTGATCTTGGTTTCCCCATACTCTAGAATTGAAATAAATGAATTTCTTTTCTTTACAAAACATCCATTTTCTCTTATTAACTATGGTAACAGAAAATGTATTAAGATAAATGATGGAGGCAATTCTGATGAAATTCCAGATGGAAGCAAGGAAGAGTGTGTTGGAAACTGGAGTAAAGACCGGTCCTTGTTATAAATTGGCAAAGAAATTAGCTGGACTCTATATGTTCCCTAGAGCTTTGTGGAAAGCTGAATTTAAAAGCAATGAATCGGGATATCTGGTGAAAAAAAAATTATAAACAAAATGCTTCAGAAGCTGTGTGGCTTCTTTTAATCTCACTGAGTAACGTAAGAAAAGAGAGAAAATATTTAAATATGGAATTTATCATTAAAACAGAAGTAGAATAAAAAAATGTAAAGCTCACAGACTGTAAAAGAAAAGAATAGAAACGTATGCAGGAATATAGCCAAGTGTTTCTTTGATATGAGGGTTAACATGGACAGAAAGAAGATGACTAGATAATCCCAAAGGCATTTTGGAAAATTTCCAGACTGCCCTTCCCATTAGCAGATCCAGAGGCTTCAAATTTCTCTAGCATCCTTAATTTTGTTTCCTCTCTTGTTTTCGGCTTCTTTGAGAATTTCTCCTCAGGGAGAGTCTGGCTATTTCAATTGTAATCTGTGAAACTCTTATTATAGTGGGGCTATATATTTTTTTTCTTTTTTATTTGTTACTTTTAAATATACATGACAGAAGAGTGCATTTTGACATATTATACACGCACGGAGTATAACTCATTCTAATCAGGATCCCATTCTTGCAGTTGTTCATGATGTGCAGTTCCACTGGTCATGTGTTCCTGTATGAACATAGGAAAGTCAGTGGGGCTCTAGTGACATGGTGAAAAGGCACGGAAAAAGAAGAGTGCTCTTCTGTAAAGTACAATCTAAGTCTCAATCTTTTAATGGGACTGTTTCTCTGGTCTTTGAGTTTCTTAAGTATTTCTCCATTGTGGACCACCCTGGAGGGGACTGGAGTAAAAGCTGCACCCTTTTCCCACTTCTCTGTAAAAATTACCCCCCCACACCCACACCAAAGAGTGGGCCTTTATTGTAGAAAAGACTTTTTGAGCATATTTCACAAGAATTACTTTCCTGCCAGTTCCAGCAGGGAGTCCTACTCAGATCTTCCTTCACTATGTGAAGATTCCTGGGTATTCCTGGGAGTAAATCCCTCAGAAGTATGGGAGCCTTCCTCAGGCTGCAGTTCCAGGAAGATTGCATTCTCAGACAAGTTCAACTTCAACCTCCAGGAACTCATCAAAATTATTATTTAAATGTTTCCATTAGCTTATGTCTGCAGTGATTTCTGTTTTCTATAAGCAGATCTTGGCTGCCATGCTCTGAAATCACCCAATTCTTTAGATTTCTTTTTATTTTTTCATTTTGTTATTTGTTCTAATTAGTTATACATGATAACAGGATGCATTTTGATTCATTGTACACAATCCCAGTACACGAAGTAGATTCACACCATTTATGTAATCATACATGTACCTAGAGTAATGATGCTCATCTCATTCAACCATTGTTCTTGCCCCATGAGCCCTCCCTTTCCCTCCATTTCCTCTGCCCAATCAAAGTTCCTCCATTCTCCCCATGCCCCCACATTGTGGATCAGCATCCACTTATCAGAGAGAACATTCAGCCTTTGGTTTATTGGGATTGGCTTACTTCACTTAGTATGATATTCTCCAAGTTCACCCATTTAACTGCAAATGCTATAATTTTATTCTCTTTTAACACTGAGTAATAGCCCATTGTGTACATGTATCACGGTTTCTTTAACCATTCATCTGTTGAAGGCATCTAGGTTGGTTCCACAGTTTAACCATTGTGAATTGAGCTGCTATGGACAATGATGTGACTACATCACTATAGTAGGCTGATTTTAAGTCCTACCTGTATAGACCAAGGAGTGGGATAGCTGGGTCAAATGGTGGTTCCATACCAAGTTTTCTGAGGAATCTCCATACTGTTTTCCTTATTGGTTGCACCAATTTGCAGTGCCACCAGCAATGTATGATTGTACATTTTTCTCCACATCCTTGCTAACACTTATTATTGCTTAAATGGTGCTGGGAAAACTGGAAATCTATATGCAGCAAAATGAAATTAAACCACTATCTCTCACTATGCACAAAGCTCAACTCAAAGTGTATCAAGGACCTAGGAAATAGGTCAGAGACCTTACATCTAATAGAAGAAAAAATAGACACAATCTTCATCATATTGGATTAGGTCCTGACTTCCTTAAGCAGACTCCTAAAGCACAAGAAATAAAATCAAGAATCAATAAATGGGATGGATTCAAATCAAAAGTTTCTTCTCAGCAAAGGAAGCACAGAGTAGGAGAACATCTTTACTACATGCACAACAGATAGACCACTAATCTCCAGTATACATACAGAAATAAAAAACTTAACACCAAAGCAAACAAACACACAAAAACCCAATCAATAAATGGATTAAGGAAATGAACAGATACTTCCCATATGAAGATATACAATTGATCAACAAATATATGAAAATGTTCAACTTCTCTAGTAAGTAGAGAAATGCAAGTCAATACTACTTTAAGATTTCATCTCACTCCAGCCAGAAGGGCAGTTATCAATAATACAAACAATTCTTCAGATTTTAAGCTGTAGTCTAGCTTCATAAATTCAATTCTATAAGGAGTCCAAATTTTCATTTTGTCCATCTTTTCTTTGGAAGACTAGAGAGGTGACTTCTAAGATATTTGCATATCAGAGATGAAGGTCGATGTCCCAGTATGTTCTTTGGAAGAGCTGAGGACTCCAAATCCTGCCACATTCTAAGGAACAATGCCTTAGTCTGTTTTGTGTTGTATAGCAAAACACCTGAGTATGACTAATTTACAAAGAACAAAGATTTGCTTCTTATGGTTACAGAGGTTGGGAAATGCAAGACTGAGAGGCCTGCATCTAGTAAGGGCCTTTCTACTGCTTATTCCCATGGCATAACATAAGAGGACAAGGGAAAGTTTGGGAGCTGACCAAGTCTTTTATAATAAATTCAGTCCTGTGATCATGGCCTTCATCCATTCATGGGAGTATAGTCCTTATGGCCTAATCACCTGTTAAAGTCTCACCTCCTAACATAATTGCATTAGGGTTTAAGTTTCCATTATCTGCTTTTCTTGGGAGGAGTTTGTTCAAACCATAACATCTTCCTCTCAATCCTCAAACTAAGTCCTTCTCACATAGAAAATACATTTATTCCATCCTAATAGCCATCCAGAGTCTTAAATCTAAATTATTCCTGCATCAACCCAGAAAGTCTAAATTCCCATGTAAATCATAAATAGGTGAGAATCAAATCATGATTTATTCCATGGTAAATTTCCTTCTAGCTATGAGCCTGTGCAGTCAAAAGAAGCTGTTTCTAAAATGCACAATGGTGAGACATGGAGAAGTTAGAAATTCTCATTCCAAAAGGGATAAATAGGCAAGAAAGTAGGGGTAACTCTTCCCAACTAACCAAAACACAAAAGAGCAAACATTTTCATAAAGACTAACTCAAAATAGTTCATGCAGTCAACCATAAAATATGAAACTACAGAAATAGAAGACAACAAGAGGAAAATATAAATAGCAATGAATTTGATTACTAATTTTTATACCACACCAATAGCAATGATCCATGAAAAAATTGCTAATTTGGACTTTATTAAAATTATAAATTTCTGCCTTGTCAAAGACATCGTTAAAGAAACAAAAAGAAAATGCATGATAGGAGAATATATTTGCAAAACATGTATCTGATAAGGACTTGTATCCAAAAATACAAATAACTTTCAAAACTCAACAATAAGAACACAAACCAATTAAAAATTGGGCAAAAATAGAGAACAAATATCTTGCCAAAGAAGATATACAGATTACAAGTTTTCATTTAAAAATGTTCAACACCATTTGTAATTAGGGAATTGCAAGTTAGAGTAGTTATGATATATCACTAGATACTTATTAGGATGGCTAAAATCCAAAAACTGATAAAACCAAATGCTGACCAGGAAACAAATCAACTCCTATTCCTTGCCAATTGGAATTCAAAATGGTATTGTCTCTCTAGAAAGATAATTTGGTCATTTTTCACAAAGCTAAACATATTTTTTAAATATTTTAAAACTATTTTTACAGCTTTTAGTTATAAATAAAATTAGGATTCATTTTGACATAATTGTAAAATGATGGAATATAATTTGTTCTAATTCAGTCCCTAATATTTTCCCTTTACTACCTCTCCTCTCCCCTGATCCCTTCTCTCTAATCTACTGATCTTTCTGCTAGTTACTTACAGTTGTTTTTTTTTTTTAATTATTATCTTCTGGATATACATGATGGTGAGATTTATTGTGATATATTCATGTATGTACTTAGGGAAGTTAGGTCTGATTCATTTTTCTCTTTCCCTATCACATTCCTCCTACCTTCTCTTCATTCCCCTTTGTCTACTTCACTGATCTTTCTTCTGTTTTATTTTAATAACTTCCCTTATTTTGGATTAGCTTCTCTATATCAGAGAAAACATTCAACCTTTGACTTTAGCAATTGTCTTACTTCACTTATCATGTTAGTCTCCAAACCCATCCATTTACCAGCAAATGCCATAATGCCATTCTTCTTTATGGCTGAGTAATACTCTATTGTGTATATATGTTTTTCTCATCTGTTCCTCTGTTGAAAGGCATCAAGATTTGCTCCATAGCTTGGCTATTTTGAATTGCGCTGCTATAAATACTGATGTGTCTGCCTCACTGTATATAGATTTAAAACTTTTGGATATATACTGAGGATTGTGGGAAAACTGGGTCATATGCTGGTTCCATTCCTACTATTTTGAGGAATTTCCATACTTGTCTTAAGAGTGGTTATAGTAATTTGCATCCCCACCAACAGTATCTGAGGGTACCTTTCTCCTGACGTTCTCACCAACATTTGCTGTTACTTCTACTCTTGAGCATTGCCATTCTGATTTCAGTGAAATGAAATATCAATGTCATTTTAATTTTCATTTCCCTAATTGTGAGAGATGATGAAGATGTTTTCATATATTTGTTGACCATTTGTATTTCTTCTTTTGAGAAGTGTCTATTTAGTTCTTTTGCCCATTAATTGATTGCATTGTTGTTATTATTATTATTTGGTGTTAAGTTTTTTAGTTCTTTGTATATACTGGGTATTAATGCTCTATCTGAGGAGCAGGTGGCATAGATTTTCTCCGGTTCTGTAGACTCTCTCTTCATGTTCTTTATTGTTTTGTTTCCTTTGCTGTGAAGAGCTTTAAATTTGATGCTATCCCACTTATTAATTTTTGACTTTCTTTATTGCACTTTAGGAGTCTTGTTAAGGAAGTCAGTTTCTATGCCAACATATTGGAGTGATAAGACTACATTTTCTTCTAGCAGTTGCAGGGTTTCTTGTCTAATTCCTAGGTCTTTGGTCCACTTTGAGTTGACTTTTGCACAGGGTGAGAGATAGGGGCTACATTTTATACTATTCCATATGAATTTGCAGTTTTCCCAGCACCATGTGTTGAAAAGGCTATTTTTATGTATGTTTTCTGTATGTATGTATGTTTTCGGCACCTTTGTCTAGCATGAGATAATTGTATTTATGTGAATTTTTCTGTGTGTCTTCTATTCAGTTGATCTTCATGCCTGTTTTCGTGCCAATACCATGCTAGTTTTATTACTATAGCTCTGTAGTGTAAGTAGTATAATTGAGGTCAAGTATTATGATGCCTCTTGCTTCACTTTTCTCACTAAGGATCTGGCTATTCTGTGTCTCTTTTTTTATTATTAATTTCGTAATTGCTTTTGCTAGTTTTGTGAAGAACATCATTGGGATTTTGATGGGAATTGCATTGAATCTGTATAGTGCTTTTGGTAGTATGGCCATTTTGACAATATTAATTCTGCCTATCCAAGAATGTGGGAGGTCTTTCCATCTTCTAAGGTGTTCTTAAATTTCTTTATTGTACTGTAGTTTTCACTGTAGAGGTCTTTCACCTTTTTTGTTAGATTCATTTCCAAGTATTATATTTACTTTCAAGACTATTGTGAATGGAATGCTTTAACTAATTTCATTTCAGCAGATTCACCATTGGAGTGTTGATCTTGTAAACATTTTTATCATATTACTTATTGATATTACTAAACTAACTTGATAACTTAGGCCTAGACAAAAAATGTATATAAATGTTTGTAGACTATTCATAATTGCTCAAACTGGAAGCAACCAAGGAATTTCTTAGCAGGTAAATGGACAAATAAACTGTGGTACATACATAAAAGAGTGTTTTATTCAGTGATAAAAATAAATAAACTTTTGAGTCCTAAAAAGGTACAGGTTAATCTGAAATGCACACTGCTAAATGAAAGAAGCTGGTATGAAAAGGATACGTACAATATAATTCCTATATATGAAGTGTTTATAAAAAACAAAATTATGTAGATTGTAGATAGCTAAGTGGTTGCCAGGGCATTGGTGGGGTTGAGCTGAATAAGTGGAGCACAGGGGATTTTCAGTGTGATGAAACTATCCTGTAACAATGTAACGGTGAAAATAAGATTTCAAACATCTTTTAAAACTCATAAACCCTTATAGCACAGGGTAAACCTTAATGCATGTAAATTAAAAATAAAAAAAGAACACTCAATAAGTTGAGAATTACAGGATGGAATATAGTATATTGCAAAATGTTTCAAATTTATAAGATGTGATAATATAAATACACAAAAAAATCTCACAGAAGAAGTGGAGGAATAAGATATTGACCTAAATAAATCTGGAAATAAAAGGAGTCTAAAAAACTAAGAAAAAAAGAAAGAAAGAAAGAATAATAAACACTGTAATTTGATTAAGTTATTAGTTGTGGGAGTTACATACTGACAATTCTGATACTGTCATGCACATATAATGAAACTGAAGAAATCAGAAAATGGAAGGTGGACAGTGCTTTCAACTGTTGGAATGCAAATATGCAGATAAGCAAGGGGAAAAGAGTAGAATGTTCCATATGCTAATAGATTAAAGTTGGAGACATCAATATGAACTTGCCTGTAGATGAATATAGGTGAAGATGTTTAAGTATAGAAATAGGTATGCAAATGTATTATCTGCACAGTAGTTAAGACACACATATCCTTATTCTATCAGCTAAGACCTAGAAGAAGTGAAGACACCAATAGTAAAGAAGAGAATGAGCCCTCAGACTTTTGGGTAAAGGAACCAGGACTCCTTGGAGAAAGGACTGATGCTAGAGATATGACAGGAAGTTTACAAGACAGTGGTGCTAAATAGTCATAAAGTGTTAAAAACTGGAAAAATAAATAAATAAAAACCAGGAAAACCCCACACTGACTAAAGTATGTAACAAGAACATAAGACCTCTCAATAGTCATATCTGGAATTTTTTAATATGTATTCTTTTAGTTGTAGATGGACACAATACCTTTATTTATTTTTATGTGGTGCTGAGGATTGAACCCAGGGCCTCACATGTGCTAGGCAAGTGCTCTACCACTGAGCCACAACCCCAGCTCATACCTGGAAATTTTGAGCAGTCAAATGAATCAAGCAAGAATCAAAATATAACCCAAAGTATAAAATAAGTAGCCATGAGCTCAAACTATGTAAATAAATGATTGAATAAATAAATGGTGGAAATAAAGAAATCCCATTGTAAAAGAATTCCAACTAGTAGTGTCATGCATACAGTATAACAAGCAAATCTCGACTCTTGAAGCATGGGCAGTGCACAATGTTCATCCAAAGATACAGTAAGGAAAGTGAAAGCAAAAGAGTGGAAAAAACTGACAAATAGGAGCTCAGGTCAGAGGGTCACAGTAAACCCCAAAAGTGATAAGTTGTATTGATATGAAGTAATTAAAAAAAAGCATTTTCCTCTGTTGTCCTCCCCAAACTGTATAACCCCAGTTGAATTATTAAACAATAAAATGAAATCTGACACATGCCAAATAAGAAACATTCTAAACAATATTTGACCAAAAATCTTCAGGTCTGTGAAGGTTATCAAAAACAAACAGCATTAGGCCAAGAGAAGCCTAAGGAGACTTGACTCTTATGTATAATATCCTGGATTGGATCCTGGAACAGAAAAGGGACATCAGAGGGGAAACTTTAACAGCACTCAATAAAGTATGACTTTAATAATAATACTGATGTTAGCTTATGAATTGTGACAAAATTTTTACTTTTGTTAGTAAAAAACTGAGCATAGGGTATATGTACTGTCTTTGTCAGTAATTCCTATGTCTATGTGGCTCTAAAAGAAGTTTATTTTTTAAAAGAATATGCAGTCATCTAAAATGCATTATATCTCTTTCTTGTCTTTATTGTCATGTAATTATAACAACTTTAGGGAAAAGCAACACCTTTCAACACTGCTCACTTTCTGCTTCCTGTGATCTCTTGATAGCTGGAGAACATTTAATTTGAATTCACATCCTCAAACACAGTCTCTCATATGATGTTGCTTTGCAGAGAAACAATGGTTATAAGTGACATATGGAGATTTTTGGAGGGTGGTCTTGACAGGTGTGTTTCAGAAAGTGATCAATGGAAGGAAACAGTTGGTATCCCCAGAAATGTGTCATTTATTTTGAAAATAAGTGCAAGGATACCTTGACAATCTAGGTAACTTCTTCCCAGTGAGACACATCTATCAAGTCAAGAACTTTAACCCTGATTACCTGATATATTGCTCTGTTTTCTGCTTTGGTTTTATAGTAGGTTTTGTTAATTTATTGTTTACATGACTTTGAAATTATTGAAGAATGTTGACAAAGTGCCCCATGATACCATCATGCTTCGGGAAGGTGGTAACTCAAGATCAAAATTGTTTCTAGATCACCAGCCCAGTTGAGTGTATGTTGACCTTCTGTCTTCCAAGACTCCTGATGGACAAGGTCAGTCGGAGAAGTGGGAGACACATGAGTGAAGGTAGGACCAGAGGGCTTGCATGGCTATAGCTCATTTCAGAGTACCCCCACATTTAGAAGATCAACAAAGGAAGAGGAAAAGCCAGTGGGAAACTCTGAACCAAACAGAAGGGCAAGAAAGGAGGGTGCACAGAGAATGTGTGCAATGAAACTGGAGCCCTGAACCAGACTCAGGTGGACACAGTCTTACATGCATGTTAAGGTATTTGAATGCTGTACTGGAGGCAGTAAAAGATAACCAAAAAATTTAAGATCCTAAGACTAATTTCATTCCTTGACTTATTTCTAGAACTAATGCTTCAGGAGCCAATGATGGTAGAACATGTGCACCTATGGTGAACTCAGCTTTAAAATCACTGAAAAATTTACCTAATAGCATAATAGGTAAGAATCCTCCTTCCGCTCCTCCCAGCCAGAGAGCTAAGGAGTTAAGGTACAGGATCAAAGGTTGAAGGTTAGTCTTTCTGTTTTTTATTATTATTATTTTTTAGTTGTAGGTGGACAGAATGCCTTTATTTTTGTGTGGTGTTAAGGATCGAACCTAGTGCCTCATACATGCTAGGCAAGTGCTCTGCCACTGACCTACAGCCCCAGCCCTGGAGGTTAGTCTTTATTGTGGAGATCCAATAGCACAGATAAATGACTAAGGCAGCCCTGGATGGGATGGGGAGAATAATGGTAGCAAATATAAACTACAGTCCTTGAAAGAGACCACACATGACTTTAGAAAGTGCTAGATAGATCATAAGATTTTTTAAAAAGTGGCAAAATAAGATCAAAAGACCAAACAAGAGAGAAAGTCCAGGGTCAGGACTTTCTCACTGAGCAAATGGTGGAGCAAGTGGTGAATTAGCAAGTGAACCTTGAGGCAGGAAGTAGGAACAGCAGCCGTGCCATAAATAGCCATTGAACGTTGTAAAAGTTACTTAACCTCTCTGTCCTTTTGTTTTCTCCTCTGTAAAATGGGAAAAGCCACTGTACCTCCCTCATAGGGATACTGTGAGGTATAAATGGAATAATGTACATCAAGTACTTAGAAGCACTCAGCTGGTGCTCAATACATGTTTAGCTCTTATTGCTTTGTATTATTGTGGCTGCTTTTTTAGACTCACTGATACTTGGTATGGGGAACTAATTAAATCAAGGGCAATAAGGAACGAGAAAACAATTTCAGGCTGGTTGAAAAATGAGAGATGGAACAACATTTTGATCCAAATATGTACATGAACATGCCCATGAGGAACAGAGAAGGGCTCCTGGGCTTTCTGTAGATTGCCAACAGAATCATCAGTTCTCCCTTCCCTAAAAGACCTTTCATTCAGAGTGGAGAATGGCTTAATTTATGGAATCAGACATTAAGTTAGGAACATAAAAATCAAGACAAAATCATCTTTCCTTCCAAACAAAACTGTGCTAATAAACAGGTGCAGGAAGAGTCTACAATACATTCCTCCAAGCAGTCTCTTTGATGTGCTCAAACTGTCGGCCCTTTCTGTATTTGTTTATGGCGTGTTAACTGTAACTGCGCTTGTTTCTCCCAGATGTTTGGACATCCATCAATTAGCACATCCTCTACAACTTGTTTGTGGATGTTTTTCACCAAGTGAAAGGGAAGGCTGTATCAGCTGGAAAGAAACTGCAATTAAGAAAACTCTCTCTCTCTCTCTCTCTCTCTCTCTCTCTCTCTCTCTCTCTCTCACACACACACACACACACACACACACACACACACACAAACACACACACACAGACACACACAGACACACACACACAGCTTGCAAATGTGAGAGGAAGACAAGGGGAAAATGTGAGCTCTGTGGAATGGCAGTCCAGTGGGGCCCATTCTTACCTTAAACATTTTCATGCTCACACATTGTCAACCAATATTTAACTAGCATGTGACTCCAGGGTCAGGTTGACTCAGGGAAAAAATAATCTTGCCAGAGTAAAAAAGAGAAGCCTTTTTTACCCTCTCCTATGAAACTGGCCAAAGTAGGACTCCTCAAAATCCATTAGTTTTCTTGACTTCTCTTTGACCGTTTTAGTCCTGGTTAAGGAACCACCAGAGTAACCAGAGGATTCAGTGCAAAAAGAGCAACACTGACTTTTTAAAAAATCGAACAGACAATCTGGTGGAGAGTTGGTTAAGTTGCCTCAACTTCCTACCTACAACAAACCTGTTTGAAAAAGGTGGAGAGTAGAAGGTGAAAGTTTCCCTTTCTCTAGTATTCAATTGCTCATCCTGGTCCCCCACCACCTTCCCTGGAGAACCAGTGTCCTGAACCTCCTATTAGAGGAGATGCCATCGATTCTCTCATGAAACAATAGGGCCAACATCTGTTAACTCCTGAGTAGTTAATCAAACATTCATTTGTCAGATTTTACTCACCTCTTTAGCTCCTCCTTTTTATTTTATTTTACTTTTTGAAGTCAGGTATCCTTTACCCTACCTTGGTAGCTCAGGAGGCTGAGGCAGGAGGATCACGAGTTCAAAGCCAGCCTCAGCAAAGGGGAGACACTAAGCAACTCAGTGAGACTCTGTCTCTAAATAAAATACAAAATAGGGCTGGGGATATAGCTTAGTGGCCGAGTGCCTCTGAGTTCAATCCCTGGTAAATACCCCACCACCACCAAAAAAAAAAAAAAGAAAGAAAGAAAGTATCCCTTACCCTGATCCATGACATTGACCATTTTATGGACAGTGATGGAGGACATGCAAAAGGCCAGAGAGTGGGCCCTGGGAAACCTCTCCTCTGGTCCAGAAATTCATCTCTCTGGAAAATTAATAATCTCTATAAAATCTCATTCCTCACATCCTAGGAACTAATTTTTAACTTTTAACGGGTCATTTCACATTTAGCCAAAGCCATAATGTGAGACTATGATTTGCAAACATTACATTGGAATTATTCATTATCATTTTAACATTTTACCTCTGGTTGTATTTCTTAAAGAGAAAACAGTCAAATGCCTCCCTGAATCTTACTAAAACACATGTGTACTAAGTATGTACCAAGGAATTGCAATAAATAAACTCTAAAGCACAGTGCATTTTTTGTGAGGGTTTGTAGATGAGATGGGAACATAAGAGGGAAATGAGGCACTGTGCTAAGTGTAAGATCTTGTCTGTTCTCCCTGTACTAATATGAATTTGGCACTATTTTTCCACAGACAGATAAGGAAGGCGAGATGCAGAGGGAAGAAATCAACTTCCTCAAAGTTGAAGACCCAGGAGGGATATTTGTAGGACTCCTTGCACTGAGTAAGAGGGTGGGTGGGCCTGAGAATCTACAAATGCTGGGTCACCTTTACCTTATCAAAGAAAGAGCTATGGAAGAGGGGGAGATGGGGAGCCAGGCTAAGATGAGAGTCCTGGTACCCAGTATGACAGGAGGGCACAATGGGGGTGGATGCTAATAGAAGAGACATGTAGCTGTGGAGACTTCAGGGGGCCAACCAGACTTTACGTGCAGAACCCAAGTAGAGGAAATAAGTAAACATGCATGGACCAACAGTGCGTCCTGGTTAGCCAGAGAATTATTTAAAATATGTAAGTCAGATGCCCTCATTGCTGTGAGTGCAGGGTAAATTCTAAGAGGCAAAGAGCTCAACCTTGGAATCTCACAAAGTTGTGACCTAAATTGTCCAGAAATTGATCACTTCTTGGGTAGATCAAAATGACTGACTGATCATTTCATATGTAGATTCATCTCAACACACATAAGGACACACACACACACACACACATACACACACAACACACACACTTTGAAAAGTAGGCATTATTGTTCCCATTTAGTGTAAAGCAGAGTAGATCACCCACATACATGGGCGGGGGCATGACTGGGATTTCAACGTAGATATGGCTGACTATAATCCCCACACCTTTATCCCAGGTTTAATTAGAGAAACGATGAATGAGACTTTGGCTCCTTGGAGGCAGGTAGGTATCAGGAATCAAGAGGAGCCCACATAAATATCAAAAGAAGTACAAACAAAAGGATATAAATTTAATGGTGGTGGGCTACGAAAACACTCAACTTTACTAGTCACCAGGAAAATGAAATTAAAGCATTAACAGGACGCCACTTCTGAATTATATGGTTGATGGAAACTTTCAGTGTTTGCTCACATTCAGAAATTATCAAGAGTGTTAAAATATGGATAATCTTATACACTGCTAGTAGGAGTTACAACTTTTCTAGCTGTTTGGGAGAACAATCTGGCCATATCGATTAAATTTTTAAAATGTAAATAACATTAACTCATCAGTTCTACTCTGTGGTGTACACTCAAGAAATATTTTCACAAAGATTGTGCCAAGTGCCAGAGATACGAATACAAAGACATTGTTGCAGAGTTGCTTGTGCTCTCCAAAATTCGACAAAACAAACAAAATGTCCAAATAGAAGGAATAGGCCAATCGAAATTGTGGTTGATTACATTGCTGCAGTTTTTAAAATGAGTTAGATTAATGTGTGCTGTTGGGGGAAAATCTCTCATATATATTATTATATTAAAAAAAATCCATATGACATTTGAACGATGGCTATATGACATTATACATTTGTCCAATCCCTTAAAATGTTCAGCACCAAGAACAAACCCTAGTGTAACTGTGTACTTTGGGAGATAAAGATGTGTTAATGGAACCTTATCAATTGTAACAATGCCCCTCTCTAGAGTGGGGGTGTTGACAATGGGGGAGGCTAGACACGCAAGGGGTCAGGGACCATGTGGAAGATTTCTATACCTTCCCTCTCAACTTTGGTGTGAGCCTAAAACTGCTCTAAAAAGTTTATTTAAAATAAAACCAAGTACCAGAACAATACTATGTTTCCATAAGCAAATGTAAGTAAACCCCAAATTTTATACTTTTGTAGGTAAAGGTATGGTATTAGCCAAAGTGAATATCATGGTTCCTCTGAGGAGGAGATAAGAGTTGGAGTCTCTTTTTTTAGTACATAAAGCAGTTGACCTGTCTGAAATTGTTTAAAGGTCTTATAAAGACATATATTCATATCTTTCTTTTGCAATTAAAAATAACAAAATTTTAAATGAAACAAAGAAACAACAAAAAAAAAAGTCATCGAACACAGTATCAGCAAAGAGAAAGATAGGGTCACCAGCCATGGAGTTCTGGGAAGAGAAAGGAAGAACAAGGATGAATGATAAAGGTACCTGCAAATGTCCAACACCTTGTCCCAGATTCAAAAGGAATCTGATATCAGGTGGGAATCCTGCCTTTTTGATCCATCTATCCACGCCATTCCTTCATATTGCTGATGGCAATGTGTGGGGATGATCTTTGACCTCAAGAATACATTAAAATTCGGCTAGGAGTGGACTGATGCCAGCAGGAAAGATCCATATGTGCTTTGTGATCACACCACTCTTCAAAATCACCTCAGTATCCAGGTGTGGTGACCCACACCTGCAATTCCAGCAACTTGGGAGGCTGAGGCAGGAGGGTGGCAAGTTCAAGGCCAGCCTCAGCAACTTAGAGAGACTCTGAATCAAAATAGAAATTTAAAAGGCTGGAGATATAGTTCAGTGCTATAGTGCCCTTGACTTGAGTCTCCAGTATCAAAACAAAAACAAAAACCAAACACCATCAAAATCATCCTAGGACCTGAGAGACCATGTAAACATTAGCCAAGCAGATGCTCAGATGAGTCTCCCTGGAAAAGATATTTCAAGTGTGGGGCTGAGAGAAGTTGTCTGGATTAAAGAGAACCCAGTGGAGTGTAGTTTCACAGCTCCTTGCGGTTACACTCAGACGCGGAGCACAGAAAGATGCTCCTGGCTGTTGCTGGCATGGATAACCTGCAAGCTGACTCCCATTTGGTTGCTGAAGGAGGGAGATTCAGACTAAATAAGAGATACACCGTTCTCACAAACTGCTGGTGAAATGGATGGTTTCCACAAGTGGAGACACAAGGAACTGATCCTGATTCATGCCTTATCTGGGTAACCGAGGCTAAAGTTCAAGATGGCAGGAGTAACTGTAGGAATGAACTTTAATGGAACCACAAACAGTTCCATTTAGCCTTGGAAAAGTCACAGCAAATAAATAAATAAGAAAATACACACATGCAAATGGGACCATGGGCTTCTCCCTGGGCTGATTCTGTGATGGAGAATTCCCCAGGTTAGAGTGGAGGATGCCTGAAAATCTCCTGTGTTCAAATGCCCCAACTGTCACTTGCCATGGATCAGGGAGCAGCACCCCAGCAGCCCCTCATAGACAAAGCCAATTACCTCAAAATGCTGGGAAATGATTAGTCATGTTAATTAAAAATATTTTTTTTTGTTCCCACTCCTAAAAAGGTCACACTGTCTGCCTTATGGAAAAATTGAGGCTTCGTGCGTTTTCATTTGATTTCCTATTCAAAGTCTAATTAGTCACAATTCACTGTTAAAATTGATAATAATTTTCTTTTTTTGATAATTCAGTTGCTTTTGATCATGTTGCCTTCATTTTCATGGCAGCCTTAATCTTAATACTGTCGCAGGGTGGTGTTTTTACTCCTCTAAGCTAATGCAGTAAGGAGCTGGTATTTCTTCAAGCACTGTTGATCAAATCGAGAAAGATCGCAAAGTGCTCACAGTGGAGTGGAGGGGACACTATTTCCCAGTCTGGCTTGAGTGCTGTCCATGATTACACCAACCCATGTGCCATCGGGTCAGAAAAACCTGTGCCCAACCCCAGCTCTGTCACGTATAGAAGCTGTGTAGTCCACTTTCCCTATCAGGTCATTAAGATTCCCCAACTAAAATCTAGGAATAATTATGTCTATCTCATAGAATGTCTGGTAAAAATACATACCAAACATCAAATGCCTAGCACAGTCCTGAGCCTTCCAAGGTCATCAGCAAATGTTAGTGAAGAGAAGCCTAATTGAGAGAAAATGAATCTATTTCCTCCCAACTAAAGACTAACTGATAGTATTAAAAATAACCTACACTAGGAACTACAAAATTGTACAATGTTCTTTTACATAGATTAGATTACTCCAACTTCCTGCTGACTGATGATAGATGTCATCTTTGAGAAAGGAAGTGACTTGTCCAAAGTTACAAACTAGAGTGAATGATAAAGCCAGGTCACATATTCTAATCATATTCAAATCACTGCATTAATTTTTATTTTTTTATTTTTTTTTTAAAAAACTTTTTTTTTTGAGAGAGAGAGAGAGAGAGAGAGAGAGAGAGAGAGAGAGAGAGAATTTTTTTTTAATATTTATTTTTTAGTTCTCGGCGGACACAACATCTTTGTTGGTATGTGGTGCTGAGGATCGAACCCGGGCCACACGCATGCCAGGCATGGCGCGCTACCGCTTGAGCCACATCCCCAGCCCCACTGCATTAATTTTTAAAGAGATGTTAGTGCTCTCTGCAACACATCAGCCCTCTGTAGAGTGTTGGTTGCCTGTGGTAACAGACCATAGGCAAAAAGCACAATCCCCTTTAGTATTCTCTGGTGTTTTCTCTGTTCTGTTCAGGGATCTGAAAACAAACCTCTTTATGTTAAATGAGGGCTTGGAACAAAGGCCTTATTGCAATACCCACCCACGAAAACACTGGAGTAATCTGGAAGCCAAATAAGACATCATCCAATCCTGGGGTTGAGAGTAGGAGGAGGAATCTTATAGGGCTTGCTCTTTTGGCCTTTTAACCCCAAACTATTCCCATCCAAGATTTCAGTGAACAGGAGAAATGAACTGAACTCCACATCTCACATTCACGTACCCTAGTCATACTTGATATATATATATATATATATATATATATATATTTACATATACATACATACTAGTGTGATAATCCTATGTAAGTAGGCACATTGTCATTTAAAGACAACTTCTTAAAAATGGAATAAAGGTAAATAAAAGAGCCTAGTTTTGATGTAATACAAAAGACAGCATGTCTTAATAGCACCCATCAACAGGGATGGTCCATTCAATAATGCCAGTCAGAGGAGAAACACTTAGGAGAGCTGCAGCGCCGAGGATTAAAAAGTCTTTTTGTCAAATATAAAGGTCACCGAGGCAGTAAACTCCTTAAAGGGAAAGACAATGCATTTCATGCATGAGAAGCTTGGCCTGAAACAAGACGCGTTGACCATACAAATGATAATCCTGTCTGAGTCGAAATAGACTCAGAGACATCATTTGCAGACATAATGGCATAAAAATAAAGCAGCCATCAGAGAGAATGGGCAAGTTCATCACTTCCCCTGATGCCACCCACAGATGAGTGTCCTTTGGAATCTCTGAAAGTGTGGTAAAAACATCCAGATGGCATTGCCTGAGGCCATGACCCTGTAGCTGCAAATCACACTTCATGCAAGGAAAAGGTCCACAGGCCAAAGGCTTCCCGCCTCACCCGGAAAACCTACTCCCTTTGCTTACTTAACGGGCAATGTCCATTCTGGGACAAGTTCTCCTTGGGGATGGCTTGGTTGCCCTTGGGGCTATGACCTTGTTAGTGCAGTAGAGCAGAGCAGATTACTGGTGCTCATGTTCACTAATAACCCTGACGATCTGTGCTAGGCAAGCCACCAACACAATCTTTTGGAGAAATTTGCTTGTCCATTAACTGCCTCTCCATGTTCAGTCCCTAGTGTGCCAAGTCATCAGACCCAACTGTGCATGCAATCATGCAGTCTGAGTAAGGGAGCAGGGGCCCAGAAGGAAACCCACCAACTGCCTAATTGCTGATAAGCATCTCAGCCCATTTTCACTCCCCTATGCTATTGCAACGGGGCCAGTACAATCCTCTAGCTTTGGAACATTTCCACTCAGAGTGGTATCCATCAAAGCTCAGCCAAAGTTTTCACTGCCAATTGGGCCATATATGTTGGACCTACTCCCTTTTACACCTTCTCTGGGCCTGACTAGCTGCACTGAATTGGATTAAACACAAGCTGCTCCCAAAAATGCACCCGACTTTCCAGGCCACCACATATGGTTATAGAGGTTGCCCACTGCTTAAAAGCAGTTGGACACTGGTTCAATTTTCCAGCAAATATTTTTCAATAAGAATATCAAATCATCTGATTAAATTAAGCAATCTGGATTCTGGGATGTATTTACGTTTCCAAGTTTATGAGATTTGCCTCTGCTGAGGCACCTAAAGCTGAAATACATGAGATAAGTGTATTAATTGTCAGAGTTCTTTGGATGTGAGGAAGAGGAACAGTCTCTGGTTATAATTTATGACAAAAGAGATTTATTAGTATGGGGATAGTTAAGTCACAGAACTGAAAGCCTAGTGAACCAAAAAATGAGGTGGGAATCAAGACAGATCCAGGGCCCAGGCTACTTGATAAGAATATTGAAAGAGTTCCATTTTTACTGAACAGTGGTTATTGAACAGATCTTACTATCTGTTCAATGAGAGCAAATTAGCCCAACTCAGATCACAAGTGTGTTCCTTGGCTAGAGTTGGGTGGAGAGCCCTGATCTCCTATTCCACCAAGACTGCACAGGAGAGAAACAGAGAGGAAATTTCCCAAAGAGATGAGGATGTCCTCTTACGAAGCAAAAAGAAGGCATATTGGGCTGTCCAAAAGAGCAAGTTTCCACCTAAATTCCAGACTCCAGCTGTCCTTCTCCAAGGAAGCATCAAGTTCCAGTAAGCACCTGTTACAAGAGCAGTACTGAAGGAACAATGAGGAGATAAAAGCAGGACATGATCTCTGACTTTGCAAAATAAAAGAAAACATGTGCAAGGCACATGCCTCCACATCTGTCTTGATTTATAAAATGTTTTGCAAAAAAAAAAAAGTGTGGCAGAATAAATCATTTTCAAACTTTGATACTTGAAGTGTGATTCATAGTCCTTTACTGGGGACATACTTCACACGTTTGTGGTTAGAAAATTTTGACCTAGAGAATTTGTGGTTTTGAAAAGTCAAAACCTCTGTTCTCGGTAACCCCTTGCTGCCTTGCTGCCTGACTCTAGGAAGACTGGGGTGGCAGCTTTTAAGTGGCGCGTGCTTTTATGCACTTGCTGGAAAGCTGTCAGTTGAATAGAATATTCTCTGGAAAAACCAATTGGCAAACCACTGCTCTTCAAGTTCAGAGTTAAAGGGTCTCTGAGGAAGAAAGCTTCTCAGAGAAAGGGCTGTTGGAAGAAATGTGTTTAAGTGAGGTCAGTGCAAGAGAGTGCTTCAGAAAGGGGTTAGTCTATGCCAGGGAGCAGAAGTTGACACACACTTGACTTGTCACACAGTAGTGAATGCACAGGCCTGACTGAGAGGGGGCAGGGAGGGCTGAGCTCTCCATGCATCTGGAGAAAGCAATGCCATGGCATCGTCCCCACGGGGCTCTAGTGAGGATCACATGAGACCATCTTGTAATGCTCCTAGTGTGGGAGCCCTGCAAATGGGACTTTTAAGATAGGCTTCAACATATTCCAGCTGCCTGTTGATCAGTTTAGGTTCTTATGATGAAAGTACGATTGGTGACAGCCTTGTACCGATGGTCATCACAGGCCAGGTGGGACAAGAACTGACTTTTTTTTTTTTTTTTGAGAAGATTACCTGCTTGGGAGGGTATTCATGTGTGGGCACCTGGAATAAGGCCTAGATGACAATAACAAGATGAACAGAACCAGATGATAATGGAGTATTTCAGGCCCTCACCTCAAACTTCAAAAAACATTCTTTAAAAATTCATATTTAAATCTGAGGAAACCATAATGAAGGAAATTTGTTACAACAGTGACAGAAATGCTGTAGAGCCAACAGAGGACTTCAGGCAACCCAGAATTTAGTGGTCTTCACACCAGGATGGAAGAGAAGGGAAAAGAAGTATTCCATAAGCCCAGCAGCTAGGATCACTGAGCAGGGGTTTGAGGAGAGAAGTTGAGGTGCTGGGGTTGGAGAGGAAATGGCCACTGTCGGGGATATCTTCTCAGGTAGAGAGCTGGGGCCACACTGCCCTGGCTTCCCGCTTCCTAGGCCAGTCTCCCCTGGCCTGGAAAGTGATGCAGGTGTGCAGCAGGAGGAGGAGCAGGATAATGGCTCCGTGGGTTCCCAGGCAAGCAAGTCCAGGACAAAAACAGGTTGTGAAGATAGTCTCGGAAGAGATGAGTGGTTATCTATCACTGCTAAAAGATACATAGAAGGGAGAACTGGAGAGTAATGAAGGGGACCAGGGACAAGAAAAAGGGGAAGAAGGGTAGGCAAATTGACCAAATGATGTTGTGTGCATGTATGAATATCTAACAGGGAAGCACACCATTGTATAAAATTATAATGCACAGACAATTAAAACAAAAAACAAAACAAACAACAACTACAAAAAAAAAAAAACACTAAAGCACACTAGGATTTAAATGAGTTGTTCCGAACACCCAGGAATTCATAATCCAGAAGCACTGGAGATCCAGCAGTCCAGTACTGTCTGTGCCTTGAGGAGAGGCAGAGAGACAGCCTTCATAAGGTATTTATCAAAACAAGACAGTGATTGGTCTTTGGTGGGTTAAAATACTAAGTTCATGCTTAGAGGAGAGTTGTAGGCTTCTGATGGGCTAAGCTTGCATTTCATTTTTTGTTTGTTTGTTTGTTTACACTGGGCTTCCATTTGCTTGTGTAGGAATCTAAGGCTGTCTCAGCCTGATGTTCCCTTCATTATTATCATCAGTAGTAGTAGTCATCGTCATCGTCATATTAAACAAAACAGAGCAAGGGAAATAGATAAGCCCAACCTGCATCTTCAGACACAGAGGACTGTGACAGGGGGTTTGGCCATGAGGAGGAGGAGGTGTGAGGTCTAAGGAGATGGCTGGCTGGAGGGAGGGCAGAGTCTCATTTTACATCCAGCATTTCCCAGGAATATGTCTTATCCTGGTTCTTCCTTGCAGACTTTTCTTAGGATCTTGCTTAGGGGTGAGCAGGATTCAACCCTTATAGGTGTGTGTGTGTGTGTGTGTGTGTGTGTGTGTGTGTGTGTGTGTTTGGTCTTTCCACCCATTCACTCCAGCTGACACGTTCTTTCCTAGATACCTCAATGCTACTGATAGATCTACTGCAGGTAACTCTTCTGCTTTCAGTTCTGCCTCTTACTTACCTTTAAATGTTTTATTAGTCAAATGCTCAGAGGTAAGTTTGCCTTACTCAGACTCCTGTGAACTCCACACTACCTCATTAATTCCAACAGGAAATTTGGAAAAAGTAACCAATCTAGGACGGATAGGGGAGTGGAAAGGGATATGAATAGAAGCACCACAAATTAGTTTATTTCTAAAATATTTTTAGTTAAATTTTAAAGGCTATCTTAGGACATCTAGCTAATTTTTCTTACTTTGTTTTATTTTTTAATTGAACTAACAATTCGTTAGATTGAACTTAACCATGGATTCGTCATACTATGAAGGTGTGGCCGTAACTGCAAAGGCGGTCCTCCTTGGCTGGTGCAAATAGAGCTGGCATGAGGAATACCCAGCTCAGCACCACTTCTCAGGAATGCTGTATATTGCCAGGGTTGTGACTTTTACAGCTCTGGGTGAATTGCATATCTGAGTTCATATATCCCATGACTACATTCTTAATCCTAAGGAAATACTGGCAGAGGACGGCCATTTTCTGTACTCTTGTAGTTTACTAAAGAAAAGGCATGAATCAAAATAATGATAATAATGAATAATATACCATAGTGAATAATATCCAAAGAATTGGAGTAAAAGCTATGTGCAGGGCTCAGGGGGAGGGCCTGAATACTTCATATTCAGATCCTATGTGTTCCCTTGTGGATATATGGGGGCAATCTGAAATGTGCATATCATTCCATCGTAAGAACTAATTTCCACGTCAAGGGTAAAGGGGCACGTTTCTCCTTGGTTCCAGAGTGGAGCTCAACAGTGTAGTATGCTCCACCTGAACACCTACACATTATGATTGAGTGCTTGGCCTCAAACTGGCCTGGCTGCATATTAATAAGAAAAAAATTTTTTTCAACATTCCTCAAACCACAGTTCTCAAAATTAGGCTACAGTTCTTTTCCAGAACAGCTCTCTCCCAATGACATTTATGTGCATATGTTTGTTTGTGTATTTGTGGCTATGGTTCCTTTTATTCTCTAAAGATGGAAAATTGCTTCAGCAATACTTTCACATTTGCTACATTTAATCCCACCAAAATGGAAATGGAATGGGCCAGAGAAGAGATGCAAACTCACCTTCACTGCCAGTTGGATGTTTAGACCATCTTCCCAGTCACTTTCTAACAGGACGAGATGAGTAGGTGGGTTCCCTCTTGGCTATTTTGAGTGTTTCCTTCAAGCCTCTCTCAACTTGGTTAATGGGATATTTTCTCAGCAGCTTTAACTCTCTTTTGCATTGTAAGCTGCAGAGGAGAAGAGCATCTCTAGGCCCTTCTGTTTCCCCCAACTGAACAATGACAACAACCACAAGAAAACAATCTACAACTGCATTAAGGAAGTGAAAGGAAATTGGCTTTCACAGACAATGTTGGACCAAAGCAGCTCAATATTTCATCCGGGTGTTCTGTCTGTTTGAAGACTTTCATGAGCATCTTGTTTATAATTCCATTGAAAATGAAGTACTCAAAAATAAAAGCTGTTTGGTCTTTTCAAGCTAACTGTCCTTTGTTCATGGCATATTAATGGAGCAATTTTTAAATAATGACTTATTTTTTTTCCCTCCCTTGTGAAAGATGCTTTCCGCAATAAAAAGCAGGGTTCTTTATTTCCTAGCTTGGCACTCACATTCATTAGGACTAGTTGCATCCAACTTGTAGAGGTTTATTTGTTCAGCTGGAAATGGGACATTAACATTTTAAGAGGATGAGGCACAAGCTTTTAGAGATAATATTCTCCCTGCCCTATTCTGTTGATGTTCTCTTCGAAAATGCAAAATGTGACATACATTTTCCCCCAAGAAATGATGAGTTTCTAATAGCTTATCACAAAAGGCATTTTTTTTTAATTTCAATCCTCCCCCATTTCGAAAAACTCAAAATTTGGATTGCAAATAGAGGGCATGCAAATATGACACATGTCCTGAACTAAGTGTTCATCCATTTCCCACAAACAGTGAGCATCCACGTGTGCGTGGCCATCCAGCACAACAGATTAACAGGGATAGCAAAGTCCTAGCCTCTCTCACTTCCTTCCTTCCTCTTGTATCTCTAAGTGTCTTTCCTCTTGTTGAAGGGATTTACCTCTCCTCTCCCCTCTTTAAGATTCCCTCCCTCAATTTCACCATCTCTCTCCTGAATCATTTTTCTCTCCCACTGGGCCTTCTGGATTCCTCCCACTGGCAAACACACAAACTCCATTCAGCTTAACCTTCATTTTCCCCATCTAAACTACTGCCTTATTCTTCTCTTCCATAGCCAAACTATCCATTCTCCTCTGACTTCAATCCCTACTACTCCTCAAAAATCTCTTCTTGCCAAAGTTACCAAAGAACTTGTTTTGGAAACTTATATAATCATTGTCTTTAATTTTAATTTTTTTTTTGAGAGAGAGAGAGAGAAGAGAGAGAAGGAATTTTTTAATATTTATTTTTCAGTTTTCAGTGGACACAACATCTTTATTTTATTTTTATGTGGTACTGAGGAACAAACCCAGCACCCCACGCATGCCAGGCGAACGCGCTACCGCTTGAGCCACATCCCTAGCCCCTAATCATTGTCTTTTATAATTCAACAAAACCAACCACTCTTTCCTACTGGTGAGACTCATGACAAATTAGAGACAGAAGAGTCCTCCATATGCCCATTGCTTCATTTTGGGTCTCATCCTAACCCCTTGCTCTCAAGGTTAGACCACCATATTGTAAACACAGATCAGTTCTGATCCACTTCTATTCATATCTTTAAAAAAAATAAGATGAAGCTGACCAGAGTTTAATCTGTAAGGATTTCCATGTAAAGCTGCTTCTCCAAGGTCAAATCCGCCATTGGAGAAAGGTCCTCTTGGAGTCTCAGTGGTGATATTGAATACGACAAGAAAAGATAATATAATCAACTTGTTGTTTTTACTCTAATCTTGGTGTTTTACTCATGATCCAAATACTGGAAATAAAATAGAAACTCAAAGCAAATTTCATCCTTGAAAATATCTTTGATTCTTTCCTTCTGGTCCCCATCAAGGTTTCTATGAAGATGACTCCAGGAAAGGATCCTGGCCAGTTATCACAGGCCAGTTGCTCTGTCTCTTTGCTAATATTATGGATTTAAGTGAATTTATTAATGAAACAGATGGGGACGTGGGTGTTTGAAAGTGCTTTGCACATAGCGATGGGGAATGAACCACTTCATCAACTCTGAGCAGCGAGCCATCTGAGGACTTAATTGAGAACTGCCTTTGGAACTCAGAGTCGCTGTTTCACTGGGGTATGTTTCACTAATCATCCCCTGGGGAATCGGTTCTCTGTCACTTTTCTTCCTCAGAGGCCTGTCAGTGTTCTCCTTCAGCCCTCCTCCTGCTTACAGCCCTACCACACAGTCTGACTAAGGCTTCCACTTGTCATCCAACAGCCCTTCTACCTCTGTATTTCTCTCCTGCAGAGCACCAGGAATTTCGGACACTTTGACAGCTGAGCCAAATTAGCATGAACAGTAAACACCACCGGGCACTGCGACTTCCCTAGACTCAGCTATTTGTTCCCCTCAGAGGGAATGGACAATGAATCAACAAGGAGAACCACAGAACAATGAACAGTATCACCACGGCTCTTGAAATGAGCCTGGGGAAGCCAATGCTCAATTCCAGCCCAGGGTTCCATGTGAAAACCTCAAGCCTGGCATTTTGCAGCAGTGAGAGTTTTTGTTTTCCTGTGGCCAATGCCCAGGGGGGTCTGTTCAAGCACATGCCTGGTGCTACAGTCCTCTCCTTTTGATGGATTGCCAGAGGCATTTCTCCCCTATAAAGGGCTCTTGATACAACACAGCCAGCTGTGAAGTCTGTTTAACCACAGTGTGAAACCCTCCAGCCTCCAAACCACCAGCAGTCAGGTCAATGGACACCTAGCTTCATTAGTCAATGTAGCTTTGCAAAAATTCATCCCCCACTCTGTGGATGAGCACTAAGGAGGGGGGAGGGCTGTGCAAGAAGTAATGTACAGCTTCCCCAAACCTCGTCAGTTCCTCTCACAGGTATCAGAGGAAACCCAGCACCCTGAATACCACCACCCTTCTCCATTGGGATCAGGACTGATATGGGTGGCTGTGGGCCAATTCTGTATCTTCTTCTCTCCCATCTTCTATTCACAAAGATTTAAAGAGAGTCACAAACATGCCTACTCCCAATATTCTCTATCACCTGCACTAAGTCCCCTAGGGAATAATGGACATACTGCCCCTTATTCCTGTTTCTGTGACCAGAACCTCCCTAGTTGTCAATCATCTCACCCACTTGGTCCAGTACTGGAAAGCTCTACATACCCCCCCCCTTCTATTTCCTCCTTCCACCACTCCCCAGCTTCTGAAATCCTCCCACTTCACTGTCTAGAACTCCCAGCTCACTAGCAGCTGCATCTCCCCTGACATCAAACTTTTCTCTTAATTGTCTTCTAAGGTCCCACACTAAGTGGAACAAGAGCCTCCTCTGGTATAGCTTTCCCTGGAGCCTTGTGAAGCTGTATCTGTGTTTCCCCTGCAGCCTCCAAATCTCCGGACCTGGCTGTGGAGAAAGCTTCATTCTTGGTATTCATTGGTTTTCCAGATTGTTCTCCATCCACTATTTTCTTCTTCCCTTGAGACGTCCGGCTTTGAATCTCTGAATAACACACTATATCAAGAGTGGCCCCACCCTGTTCCAGTTGGTTCCTGACCCCCAGGTGGCTTTCTTATTTTTTTTTTCTCTTCAGAATTTGTCTTTCTCTCCCTCATGGCTCTGGATGATTGATGATTTCTCTATCCATGGAATGAACTTTCCAACACTTGGCATTCATTTTTTAAGCATTTCCCATGTTGATGATGTCCTTCGTCCTATCTCAGTCCCATTTCCATGCTTGTAATACAGAGTTCCTCATTGCCCAATATCCACAGGCACTTCACAATCATAGTTCTATGTACCCAACTCTGCCTGCCACTTCCTATCTTTATAGATAATTCTTTTGGGTAGCTTGACTCCAGTAAAATCCCAACCACACCTTTTCAGTCTCTTCCTGATATTTCTTTCCCTCCTTCCCAAGTCTCTTATCTTTCATTATAACCACTCCTTACATATACCTTAATTCTCTTGCTCATATTTCCCTTCATTACACACAATCAGCATATCTAGAACCCCAGTTAAGTTCAATTCTTAATCTACTTCTTTCTGTCATCATAACTGTAAAATATGGCCATAGATAAAGAAATACCTTGTACTATCTCATTTTAAATACATGGTCATGAAATTCAAGTGGGTTCTTACTAATGTCTGATGATCTAATGCCAAACCCTTGATCCATTTACACCCTCACCCTCACTCTCTTTATGCATTTTTCCCTTTTCTTCAAACCCTCAACTAACTCTTACTCTCATCTTATATCTGTGATTCCTACTTGAAGGAGACAATTGCTATAATCACCATTGTATATATTGCCCACATTTTGCATTTATACTTTTTATTTCAACCTCTTACTAAAGCAGCACAGTTCTTTGAAGGAATTGCCTACACTGATTGACTTTTCTTCTCCAAATATCTTTGAAATGAGTATCTTGGATTCAGTGTGATGTATGCTCTGTCACTCCACCCAAACTGTGCTTATTAAGGTTGTCAGTGACCTCTACATTGCTAAATACAAAGGCCAATTCTCAGCTTCAATTCACTTGACATGTCCACAGCATTTAGGACAGAATATCATTCACTCCTACTCTGTACTGTTCTCCCCTTTCACTCATCTTCCAGAACCATACACTTTCTTTCTTCCCATTGCACAGACATTTCTCTGCCTCTGCTGATCCCTCTTCCTTTCTCAGTTTAGGAGTGATCCAGGGCTCCATTCTTGCTCCTCTCCCTTAACTACTTTGGCTTCCTTGGGGTTTCCATTCATCTTGTGACTTTAAATACCACCTCTATGCCAATATCTCCAAAATTTGTATTTCCCACATGAGCCTCTCTCTTGGACTCAAAAGTCCTATAGCCATCTTTATTTATCTCCATTCAGGTTCCCAAGATTCACCTCACACTTACTGTGTGCTCCTCATCTTCCCTGATCCTAAACCTACTGCCCTCCACTCTTCTCACCTCAGCTATCCCAACATCCTCTCAATCACCTGTGAACCTTCCTTTTCTCTCACATATTGTATCCTTGCTATTGATCAAACATGTCCAGCAGATTTCCACATCAGAGCTTACCTCTTCTCCTTCCTTCTGCTTAGAAAGCATTTATTTCACAGGTCCCTTACTATTGAACATTACTTTCTAAGTGATTTCCCTATTGCAAACCACTTGATATCCCTTCTAAAACTTACTCTGTCCTTCCTTGCTTTATGTTTATCTTCATTTATAGACTAGATAAAAATGCATTCATATAAGTACCTTTACAATATTAAATCACCTAAACTTTAGAACAATTCTATGAGATAGATAGTATTATTATTAGTACCCTTCTCCTACAGATGACAAAAGGGAAGCATAGGGAATTAATAACTTGCCAAGGTCATACTTTTGGCCTCTGCAAGAGACAGAGCTGGCATTAAATTCAGAGTCTGGCTCCAGGGCCTGCACTCAGCCATCATACTGTGCTACAAAATACTTATAATCTTTTTGGGCACATCATATACGATTTTTTTACATCATTTTTTATGGTTCATAATAGTTAGATATAACGTTAGGATTCATTTTGACATCACTATAAATGCGCAGAGTATAGCTTACTTCAATTAAGTCCCCAGGACTTACCCTCCCCCTCCCCCTCTTCTATTTCATCTACTTTACTGATCTTTCTATTTATTTACACATTTTCTATAAGTTAGCATCTTGTGGTTATACATAATGATGAGATTCACTCGAATATATTCACATAGAGACGTTGGAAAGTTAGGTCCGTTTCATTCCACTCTTTTCCCCTTATCCTGTCCATTCTTCCTCCCCCTTATGAGACATAAAAAATCACAGTGGTCCATTTTCAAAATACAATATTTAGCTTTAAATGTAAAATGATTTGGGATGTAAGAAAGGCAGCTGGAGGGGAGAGCAGAATGGAAAGTTACAAGCAGTTAACACTGAGTGTAAAAATTCACAGCATCTTGACAAACAGGGGTGAGAAGGACCCCCCACACACACACCTGACCAACAGATAATCTGTGTAGGGGTCAAAATGCACTGAACCCAGGGGTGTTTTCCCCACCACAAGGGAACAAAGAGAGGTGGGGACAATGAAAAGATATATTTCTTTAAATAATCCAATAGGAGATAGTGAAGTTAGCCCTACCAATGAGTAGCAGTAAAGAACCTTCTTTCTTTAAGAGCTGTTCATGCCAAAGATTGTGAAGTCAGCCCAGATCTTGGACTGTTTTGGCCAGAGTGTAAGATCAGGGATAAAGGTTGAGCCGACTGCTTTGGTTTTGATTGCTGTGTGCCCCTCTGCAAGTGGAAGTAAAATTATTGCCCTGTGGACAGGGGTGATTAGTATCCTATTGTCTATTTTGGCTCCCAGGGGTGCCCAGGACACCTGAAATTTCCAACATCCTCAATCAATCCCCTTCTTTTTAACCATTCATTTGTCTGCTCCTTCTACAATGTCAGTTGTATAAGGGCAAATAGGTTTTAATATGTTTATCACCACTCTGCTCCAAGAACCCACAATACTCTGTAGCACATAGTACCAACTCAATAAATACTTCTTCCATGAATGAATGGGCAACTGCACCAGCAGAGAGCAATGTAATTCCAGCGTGAACAAAACCTTCATTCAGGAGGTCTGCTTAGCATGGAGCCCTAAGGAAATGGGCTGCCATTTAGTTTCTCAATAGGCTATTATTTTTAAAGCATTTCTTAAAAAATAGGGATCAGTATGTATGTCAACAAGTGTTCAATATGTCATTCATTCAACCTAATATTTGCTTGAGGTTTTAGCAAAAGTGTAAGTAAATTTTGATTCTTTTTTTTTTCTTAAAGAGAGAGAGAGAGAGAGATTTTTTTTTTAAGACAGAGAGTATTTATTTTTTAATTTTCGGCAGACACAACATCTTTGTTTGTATGTGGTGCTGAGAATCGAACCCGGGCCGCACGCATGCCAGGCGAACGTGCTACCACTTGAGCCACATCCCCAGCCCAAATTTCTATTCTTAACAAGTAGAATCAAGAGTTTAAAAACAGACAAGATGCTGGCTGGGAATGGGAAAAGTTTGTGAATCCTTCACAGTGACAGATAGCTCTTGGGAAACTTCAAAGTGATTCCTACTTGGCCAGCAGGGCTGGAGATTTTGCACTGAGTGTGCCCCTCAGTGTTACATGGAGGCTGACTGAGGATCAATAAGTTAGGTAGGAAAAGTGGCCTTGATGAAGTCTACCATTGCTCATATTCATAGGCCATGTAATTTTTATTGGCATCAATTCCTCCTCTTTAAATATAAAGCAATCCGCTCTACAGGGTGCCAATTTGAGGAAGTGTATGATTTGCATTCAGTTTAAAATCAAAGCAAAGTAATCACTAACTACTTTTCATAAGACCCTTTATAGGCTGGTTGCTTTAGGCAATAAACTACAATACTTGGAATTTGGAGTCAGATCTCTGGACACTGCCAATGAGAAGCTGAGAGACCCCAAAACCAATTATTCACCCTCTCCAAGCCTTATTTTCTTATTTAGAAAATTAAGATAATAATAATACCCATCATGTGGATTTTAAGGGAGTGTTAACTGATATAGTAAAGTTATTAGCAAAGTACTTGGAAGTCATCAGTGCTCAACAAACATGGGCAGGTAGTGTCCATCACATACCTGGCACTCTATTGAAATAAACATTATTGTCCTCTTTCTGTATGGGAGAGAACTAAGGCTCAGAGATTTGCTCAGGGACCCTTGGCTTCCCAGTGACAGAGCTAGAATTCAGGCCTCAGTCGGCCTGATTTTTTATCTACCCTTCTAACACTGTCTAGTACCAATAATATAACAATCATCATCACAATGATATTGATAATGAGAGCTTTTGCATTTGGAAATCACTCCATGCCAAGGTTGTTCTGGAAACCTCACGTGTATCAATTCATTCAAACTTCATAGCAACCTCATGAAATATCCCTAGTATGACCCCACTTTACAGATGGAGAGAAACAGGCAGAGACAGAGAAAAAGAGGAGAGACCAACGTGTGGCCAAGATTCCACAGTTAAAACAGAGCAAGCTGGAAGATGGCCCTGGGAAATGGATCTTCAAAGCTCCCCTCCTGCAGCCCAAGGAAGGAGGCTCCCTGTTGAAGAACAGTGAGTCCAATTCCAAGTTGTCCTGCTTGTAAACTTTTGCAAAAATTAAACCTTGCTTTTCCTGTTTTTTCGAGTCCACTTGTCATGTGGGCTTTCAACTCAGTAATTAACAGTAATAATAGTAATAACATCTTGTCCTGTGCTGAAAAATCTGACACCGACTAAAGCGGCAAATCTAAATAATTGATATTAATTACATGAGGTTTTTAGGAATAATCTTCCCGAAACAACTCTGAAATGAGAGGATTAAAAGGCAGAGATAATTCTCAGCAGCTGCTGAAAAAGCATTATACAGGGGCCTGAGTGACACCAGCCTGTCAGCTCCCAGTCAAAGCCTGACACTCCTCTTGTGCTTAGTTTACACATTCTAACGGAGACTGCTGTCAGGCCAGTCACTGCTTATGGAAAAACTTACCTGACCCCCCCCCCAACCTCTTTTGTGTTTCTAAACTCTGGTCCCTATGTGTAACCTAAACATTTCTGATTTCTTCCCCTGCAGCTGACCTTAATTGTTACAATTATAGAAATCATGTATTCTTGGTAGAATTTATTTCACCAGATAGATGTAACAAAGCACACAGACTGAGTGCCTTTAAAGAATAGAAATGTATTTTCTCACTTTCTGAAGGCTTCTCCGGAATTTCCTAGATCCATCTTCCAGCTTCACTCTGAATTAACTGGAAACTTGGCCACACATGGCTCTCTCTGCCAGCTTTTCTTCCCCCATAAAGGGGGCTAACATGAGGGCTACTAAATGACATCAATAAATTTAAATGAATTAACGCATGTGAAGCCCCAGAACAAGCCTGATAGGAGTAAACTCGTTCTTTAGTGTTGCTTGGTTTCCCTCCAAGGACCCTCTACTCACCTCATTCCATATCTTCCTATAGATTTCTGTTTGCGCCCTAATCTCTTCTCATAAAAGCACTGACTGGGGTTAGGATTTACCCTAATGACCTCAGTTTAACATAATCACTGCGTTGTTGTTGTTTTGTCTTGGTTTTGGTGCTGGGGATAAAACTCCCAGCATTGCACATGCTAGGTACCCGACTGAGCTACACCCCAGCCCTGAATTTGATTACTTCTTTAAAAACCTCATAAGCATGTCCATACTGAGCAGTTGGGGATTCGGACTTCAGTATAGGAACTTGAAGGGGTGGGAGGGAATGAGATTCAAATCATGGCAGTGGTAGATTTCATCTGTTTTATTCTGTCACCTCCACCTCAGCATCCCCTTTTTTTGTTCTATGGAGGCTTTGCCAAGGCAGAAGGAGCATCTGGGAATATGGATACTTGCCACTTCATCACACTAGCTCCCGTTCCCACAGGTGGAGGCATCAGGCCACAGACATCCCATCCATAATCTACTCTGAACTTCTAGGATAGGAGAATGAGACGACTATACATTAGCAGAGCACGTACAAGCAAACCAGTTATATCTTTTACATACTATATTCCATTTAAGACTTTCAATAAACTTATGAGTATTATCTCATAATAGAGATAAAAAGTTAGCCTTTAGAGAGTTTAATAAGCAGATCAAAAAGTCATAATTAGGGCTGGGGATGTGGCTCAAGCGGTAGCGCACTCATCTGGCCTGCACGGGGCGCTGGGTTTGATCCTCAAGACCACATAAAAATAAAATGAAGATGTTGTGTCCACCGAAAACTAAACAGTAAATATTAAAAAATTCTCTCTCTCTCTCTCTCTCTCTCTCTCTCTCTCTCTCTCTCTCTCTCATTAAAAAAAAATCATAATTAATAATGGAAGAACTAACAGGTTTGGATTCTGGCACAGAAAGAAGAAGAAAGAAGGGAGGAAGGAAGGAAGGGAGGAAAGAAGGGAGGAAAAGGGAGAGAGAAAGAAAAGGGGGTAGAGGCCCTAAGGATAAGCATGGAATGGAGAAACTGAATGGTGTTAAAAACAAATTGGACAAATGATCACAGCAGAAAAGTTTAAATTCACATTGCCTCCAAATGAGCCATTTTATAGCACAATAAAAGACAGCAGCATGTGATACAAGCTAATGCCACCCATTTGTTTAATCATCATGTCCCACAGTCTCCCCAGACACCCATCATGCAAGCCCCAGAGCACTTCACGAGGCCAGCTGCGGACAACCCTTTTCACCCCACCCCTCAGGGCAGCTACCTTGGGGAGAGACGGGCTCCCAGGGCCCCTGGTCCAGGTTGGAGTGCTTGCTTGCCAATGTCACTTACCATAGACACTGGACCAGTTCATTCTGCTTCAAGACAAAGTACAGGAAGAACCCACTGGGAGAAAGTGCCTGGCAGGGGTGAAATTACAAACCTCAAGGATCCTTTTGGTGTACACGTGTTGGGGAGAGAAAGAAAAAGTTCCATTTGTGAGATCATGACTCTGTTAGGCTTTGACAGACAAGACTAGAAAGAAATGGTTCATCACATTTGCCAGTGGGCATAGTGATTTTGAAGTAAATCAGAATTTGACAAGTGCCTGTTTTTAGACTGATTCTGGGTTTTAACGGGTATAGTCAGGCAACACTGGTCCCTGTTCAGGCAACACTGACCTAGCTGGTTCCTGAGTTTCCCACTAAATTTAAAGAGACAAGACCCCTCGATCCTAATGGATCCAATTTCCCCAAGAACATCTAGATCCTTCCTGCTTGGCACAAGTGGTTAGGTGCATAGATGTACTTTGAGAAAGAGAGAGAATACTTTCAGCAATTTCTAGAAGCAAAGGTTAGTTGATTATCTTTGGCTAATATTAAGTTGAGCTTACATTAAGGTTCCCAGAGGAGTTATAAATAAAAAAGATGGACTAAAGATTGCATTATAACAGGACAGAGATGTGGGTCCTGGAGGCAGTCTATAAGTTCAGGCACTGGTTCCAGAGAACAGCACCTGTCCCATTTCCACCCACTGCAGGCAGAGGACAGGGGACAAGAAAGGCAAGAATGCCATCCTTCTTGAGGACTGACCAAGCAAGACCTTGGTTGCTCTGGCTCTATTTGTTATTTCATTTATCAGTGAGCGGGGGATGAAAGAGAACAGCTTTTTGAAGTCATAAGATCTGGGAACACAAGCTGGGACATGTTTTGGCTTGCCCTAAATTTAATGAAGTTTTTATATATGGACATAAAAATATACATTTTTGGAATTTCCTCCAGATAATTACTTGGTAACTCCAACTTTTGTTTTTTGGCCGACCTATTATAATGCTGCTATGAACTTTATTTCATATCACACCAAGGACGGGGAAAGAGAGGGACTGAGAAGTCAGAGTGCTCAGATAGTACATGTAATAACAGAGTAATCAAAATCAATGCAAAATTTAATGCAAAAGAGCTCTGGGCACCCGACCATTCAAGTTAGGAGATAAGGCAGATGGAAAGTAGTATTGAGTTTCCAGAAAGTAGTATGGTATATTTTCTCTTACTTTACTGAAAATGTACAATCGTGTTCCTATTTGCCAATCTATCCATGAGGTAAACATGTTTTTCTCCATGTTGTGGAAACTATTTCTCATTTGGAATAAGTAACCACCATCACAATCAAGTAAAAATAACACTTATTGAACTTGCTCTATGGGGTAGGCATGGGGCCAGGCAGTTATATTTCAGTAAATTTTTGTAACAATCCTGAATGGTTTTCATTATTCCCATTGCATGGATGACGGTTCAAAGAGGTTCAGATACTAGTCCATGTCACACACTATTCGTGACTTTTTGTCTCCAAAAGCTGTGATATGTTCCAATGTCATTTCCAGGTCTAGCTTTCATATACAGAGCAACGTGTGGGCTCTTCTGCGCACTGATGTGGTGAGTCCTGTGTAGAGGGATCATGGTCTCCTTTTATAACCCTGGAGTAAAACTGGGAATACTCTTCTACCACTTTCAGTGTTTTTTCCATGCTTAAAAGAAAATGATTCATTTCAAGATAGAGATTCCTAGTCATTTGAGTTATGAAGTGCTGAGAAAATGAATCCTTTGGAAAATTGAGGAATTCTTTTGAAGTTTTTTATTTTCTTTTTAGAGTGGTGCTTTAAGATTATATGTCATGATGGAATTCTTTGTGACATAGTCATTCCTGCTCATGATATAATTTGATTGATTTCAGTCCCTAGTACCTCCTGTTTCCTTCTCCTCCTCTCACCACCAATCTCCTTCCTCAACTCTACTGGTGTTCCTTCTGTTTTCTTGAGATCTCCTTTTTAAATTGTTTTCTCTCTAACTTCCATGTGTGAGTGAGAACATATAACCCTTTATTTCCTGAGTCTGGCTTATTTTGTTCAACATGATGTTCTTCAGTTCCCTCCATTTTCCTGCAAATGACATAATTTGTTCTTATGAATGCCTGAATGAAACTTCATTGTGTAAAAGTGAACTCAAAGTGGATCAAGGACCTGGGCATTAGACCAGAGACCATGCACCTACTAGAAGGCCCAAATCTCCATGATGCCATCTTAGGAGCCAAATTTCTCAACAAGACTCCTAAAGTGCAAGAATATAAAATCAAGAATCAATAAATGGATGGTATCAAACTAAAAAGCTTCTTCATAGCAAAGGAAACAATCAAGAATAGAGTGCCTACAGAATGGGAGAAAAATCTTAACCACCTGCACCTCAGATTGAGCATTAATCTCTAGGATGTATAAATAACTGAAAAAACTTAACACCAGAAAAACAAAGAACCTGATCAATTAATGGACAAAGGAACTGAACAGATACTTCACAGAAAAAGAAATAGAAATGGTCAAAAAATATATGAAAAAATGTTCAACATCTCTGGCCATTAGAGAAATGCAAGTTAAAACTACAGAGATTTCATCTCACTCATGTCAGAATAGCAATTATCAAGAATACAAGTAAAAATAAATGTTGGCAAGGATATGGAGAAAAAGGTACACACATGCATTGCTGGTGGGACTGCATATTTTGGCGCAACCACTCTGGAAAGCAGTATGGAGATTCCTTAGAAAACCTGTAATGGAACCACCATTTGACCCAGTTATCCCAGTCCTCAGCATATACTCAAAGGACTTCAAATTAGCATACTATAGTGATGTGGCCACATCAATGTTTATAGCAGCTCAATTCATAATAGCTAAGCTATGACACAATGGAATATTACCCAACCTTAAATAAGAATGAAATTATGGCATTTTCCAGTAAATAGATGGAACTGGAGACTATCATGTTAAGTGAAATAAGCCAATCACAAAAAACAAAGGCCAAATGTTCTCTCTTATATGTGGATGCTAACATATAATAAGGGTTGGGAAGGGAAGAAAGGAAGGTCATTGGATTAGACAAGGGGAACAAATGGAAAGGAGTGGGTGGGAGTGAGAATAAGAATAAATTGGACATAACCTCCCTATGTTCATATATGAACACATGACCAATGTTAACTCCACAACATGTACACCCACAAGAATGGGAAATTATACTCCATGTATGTATAAGATGTAAAAACACATTCTACTGCCATGTATAACTAAAAAGAACAAATGAAAAAATAAGAAAAAATTTCATTGTGTATACACGCCACATTTTCCTTATTGATCCAGGAAAATTGATGAATTCTTGGTTATCAGTTTAGAGTAGTGACTCAAGCAAAATTCTGGAGTTACATTGTCCAGCTTTAGAGTCCCATTTTACCATTTCCTGGTTAAAGGACTTTGAGCAAGTTCTTTAATTTCTCTGTACCCCTTTTTGTCATTTCTGTCTTGCCCTTAATAGCACGTGCCTAGGCAATGTGGTCATGATGGTTATATAAGATAATGCTTGTTAAGATAGTCTGTGGTGCACAGTAGGCCCTTAAAACTTATGGATGTTACTATTATTGTTACTGTCACTTTCCTTCTACTTTAACTCTCCAAGTATAGTGACTTGTACCTGGAAAATACTGTACCAGGAAACGAATGTCAGGTTGACTAGTTAGAGGCTTACCTGGGTTGACACCTGGCTCCAGGATACAGGTGGCTCTGGATAGATTTGGTTTAACCTTTAGACCAAGTTATAGAAGTTTGTCATTAGCAGTTTCATATGTTTCTAAAACACTGTATGGTAAAAATTGAAAGAACAGGTCACATTTATAGTCAATTGAGTTTTGACAAGGGTGTCAATAATAACTCAATGGGGGAAAGAATCACCTTTTCAACAAATGATGTTGGGACAACTGAATGGCTCCTTTCAAAAGAACAAAGCTGGATTTATATCTAATACTGTAGACAGACAAAAATAAGATCGAGTGGACCATAGACATAAGCATAAGAGCTAAACCTGTAAAACTCTTAGAAGAAAATATATAAGTAAACTTTAATATCTAGAGCTAAGCAAAGTCTTCTTAGGAATGTCATCAAAAGGATAAGCAAAAAATAAAAATAAATAAATGGTAAATTGGACACATTAGAATTAAAAAGAAAAAAAAATCTTTTGTTCTTCAAAACACACCATGAAAAAAGCAAAAAAGACACCCATAAAACAAAAGAAAATATTGCAAACCATATCTGTAATTTACAATATATAGAGTGCTTACAATAGTGAAAAGACAAATATATGATTGTTTAAATATGGACAAAGGATATAAGCCTTATTTTCCAAATAAGATATCTAAATAGCAGGAAGCACAAGGTAACATGTTGATATTTTATCCGCAGTGAAAAGCAAATAAAAAGCACAATGCAATAACACTTCACACCCATTAAGGATGGTTGTAATTTTTGCTTTAAATATTGTTTTAGTTGTAGATGGACACAATATCTTTATTTTTATTTGTTTTTATGTGGTGCTGAGGTTCCAACCCAGTACCTCACATGTAATCGCTTTATCACTGAGCCACAACCCCAGCCCAAGAATGATTATAATTTTTAAAAAGATAAATAATAAAGACAAATGCTAGTGAATAGGTGGAGAAATCAGAACTTTTAAACAGTGCTGATGGGAAAATAATATGGTGTGTTTTTCTTGGAAACATTCGGCCAGTTCCTCAGATTTTGCACATAATGATATCATACCGGGACAATTCCAGTCCTAAGTATATACCCAAGAAAAATGAAAACAAATGTACACACCCAAATGTGCACACTAACGTCTATAGCAGCATTATTCATAATAGCCAAAAAGGGAAACATTCAGACGTCATTCAACTGCTGACTGAATAGACAAATACTGTATAGCAATACAACGCAGTCTACTTGGCCAGAGAAGGACTGGCGTATTGAAGCATGCTATGACATGCAGGAACTCAGACGTTATGCTGAGTGAAAGAAAGACAGCACAAAATACCACATGTCATATAATTCTATTTCTATGAAACATACAGAATCAGAAAATTCAGAGAGAGAATTATTGGATTTGTTGTAACCTGGAGCTGAGAGCCATGCAAGAAAGTGGCTAATGTGCATGGGGTTTCTTTGAGGAGTGATGCAAATGTTCTCAAAGTGATTGTGGTGATGACCATTTATACACCAAAAACTACTACATTGTAAAACAAACCAAGAAAAAAAATGTGGGAAATCATAGCTTTAAAAAATAGCAAAACATGTTGTGTGCATGTATGAATATGTAACAATGAATCCTATCTTTATATAAAACTATAATGCACCAATAAAAATGTGGAATAAAACAGCAAAACAGATAACACAGATCAAGTTACCTCATTCTGAAGGGGAGTGAAAAGTTAATAGTGGAATACCGGTATGCTCTTGGTAAAGATGAAGAAAAAATTGTCTCAAAATTAATGATCTGAGAAATAGGGGCAGTTCAGCTCATGTTTCAAATTAGAAATCAATATAGTCCTTAAATCTTTATTGAAAAATAAAACCTGCACATACTCTTCTCTTCTGAATGGTCTTATTTGGTGACAGACATCATAGATAAACACATACCTTGTCACTCAACAAATTAACACCAAGAACCACACACAAACAGTCTGATCACATTAAGAAAAAAAAATATGCAAAGCAATTGAGTCTTTGCCATCGCAAAATCCTGGAATAATTCTCTTTGCTGACATTAGTTTCAGACCTAAACAGTCAAATCCTATGAATTCTTCACCAGTAACGTTTCCTACATCTGCCTAATCATACTACCATCAGCATCTTCTTACCTCAGGACTACACTGTTGCCACAGCTACCCAAATATTCCTGCTCTATGTAATTTACTCCTTTCCAGTGTATTCAGTGTTTTGCTGTCAAATATCTTAGAACATGGTTTCATCATTACCTCCACTATCCAGAAATATTCAGACTTCCCTGTGTCTAGAAACAGAAAAGCTCAAGACCCTAATTTTGGTACTCTGCTATATCCTTTATTATCCCAAACTACTTCTCCAGAATTGCTTTCTTACTAAGTCTCCAAGATTCCTTTGATATACTATTATCTTAGAAATGACTGAAATATACCAGTTTGTGCCACAGGTGGGCATATGATATGAAAGAGGGATCAGCCATCCCCCATCCCTCCTGAAGTCTAAAAAAGATGTTCCAGGGGATTGGGCCTGCTACCTGATCCATGGAAGTTGAAATTATCCAAGAAGAATCTTTCCCCACAATGACTAGAGCTTGTGCCATCCAGATGCCTACAGAACCAGGAAATTTCCACCAGATAGTGATGAATTTGGAAGATATGAGGATCTTGGGCCTAATAGATATGTTCAAACTACAGATGGCCAAGAAGATTCAGGAGCAAATGGTCAAATGCCTGCTGGGTCATCCTTCTCTCATACCCCTGCCTGGTCTAGGAACAAAGTGGACACATTGCAGACAAAGGCACTTTCAGATCCACACCACAGCTTCAGGCTCAGACATCTTTCCTGGGGAGAAACACCGGCTCAGTACTTCTCGGGGCATCTTCCAGATACTAGAGAAAATCGCTGAAATTTAGCACTAGGTTTCAAACTAAAGCATGGGACAACACAGGGTTCAGAAGGGCGACTATCTGAGCCACTCTCTCTTATCACAGTTGTTCCTTCCAATTACAATGGCAGTTTCATTCTAATCTGTTGTCAGCTGTGTGGCCTTTAGCATCTATCTTAAGATTTCTGAGCCTTGGCTTGATTATTTTAAAAACAAAGATATTGGGAAATATTAATAATGAGACTCTTCTAAAGTTTTATGGTTGACACCTAACATGTGTACAGCACTTTCAGGAGTTCGTAAGGGCCTTTCCCCAGCACCTCAGACCATCTTTACCACCAGTGAACAGGGAGCAGAGGTATCACTAGCCCCAATCCATAGATGATGTTATGGAGAAGCAAAGACCATAAGCCAATTGGTAGCAGAAATCCAATTGGAATCTGGATCCTCTAGAATAGGAATTACAAACTGCTGCCTAAAGGCCAACTCTGGTTCTTGGCCTATTAAAAAAACTTTCTTGGCAGATGAAATACCCCTTGTTTTATTTATTATACATGGTGGCTTTCACACACAGTGCAACAGAATAATTGAGTAATTTTAACAATGGTCATATGGCATACAAAGCAAAAAATAAAATGTTAGTCTTCACTCTGGAACCTAGGTTTAAGATTTTACTATCATAATATCTAGCTCTAAGCTCTGCAAGTCAACTCTAATTTTTCTCACTGTCATTATAATCAGATTTGTGTCTCTCTTCTGCAGACCCTACCTCCCAAGTCCTAATTGGGTTGGAAAAATCACTTGCAGAATGGGGTGCAAGAATTAAATATACCTGATTCAGAAATCAGCACATACATTATACGTTTCTATTTTAAATACACGAGTGGAAAAATCAAAAAGGAAAAAAAAAGAAAGCTTTTAATCACTCAGACACCTGCATAAGAAAAGAGCCATGCTACAGCACAGATATACTGATTTCATTATTATTACTCGGTTGTTGAGCACTAGCAGCAGTAAAACACATAAAGCCACAATCAGCTGAAGCCTAAAGCCCTTCAACTGAAGCAAAGCACAGGGCTTAAAAACAGAAGCAAGAGCTAGAAAAACTGCTGGAATCTCCAAGGTGTGATTGAGCTTTCGAATGTAAGCATTGAATAAGGATGTTCACTTGATGTCACAAACCCCACTGTCTCAGAGATATCCAGTGACGGATATTATGTGGTTTTCTGATTTGGTGCACACATATGTGTGTGATATTTCAATTGTTACAACTCCATTGCTTTTGTAACTGTTTTTAATTACTCCTGAGACCATTTCTCTCAGTACGAGCTAAGCATATGGGTACTTTGCATTTTTAAAATCCTACTTTCCGAGTTATCCATCGGCTGAAAAACGTATTTTTTTTTAAGCGTAAGCAAGGTGTTTTGAAAGCCTTCACATCAGCAACAAGAGGGAAGCAGCTCACTGGGTTTCTACTGGTCACCACCTTGAGAGTGCTCCCCTGGAGAACTCCTCAAACAGGGGTGTGTTTCTTGGTTGTGGAGGCTGTGCAGGCATTCATTTATCCAAGATTTCTTGAAGAAACAGTGTGAACTTAGCCCTGGATAAGGATAAAAAAATGAATGAAAGAGTATCTTGCTGTGCATGATGAATGATTCATTCACTTGGCAACTATTTAATTAGCATCTAGTACATGCTGAGCGCTATGCCAGACACTGAAACTAGAATGGTTGATGGAGGTACACTTTTTTCCTACCCTTTTGGACCTTACATGTTTTTGGAACATATGTAAAAATTACCAAAATATATAACCAACCAACCAAGGATATGTCACATAGGACATGTAAAGAACTCATATAACTAAATAATAATAATAAAAGTCCAATAGGAAAATTGACAAAATATGCATACAGATGCTTTACAAAAGAGGATATTCAAATAACTTATAAACATAAAAATACATGTTTAACTTTATCAGTCATTGGAAAGCTGCAAATTAAAACTAGAATATGACACTATTAAATACCCATTTTAGAACTGATGAAATTAAAGAATCTAGAAAAGATTAAGTGTTGGCAAGGATATGGTACAACTTAAACTCCTATTTACCACTGGAAGAAGTGTCAATTGCTAAAACCACCTTGGAAAACAATTTTATATTTTCAATTAGGTAGAATATGTCCCATTAACTCATATTTCCTATCCGAGAAAATACATAGCTACATTCAATGAACTAGAATGCTCCACAGCAGCACTGCTAGTAATAGCTCTAAATTGGAAACTATCCAAATACCCTTTCACATTAGAATGGGATAAACAGTTTGTGGAACATTCAGTCATCCCTTTGGAATATTACATAGCCAAGAGTTAATGGTCTATGATGCTATGCAACGATACTGGTGAATCTCACAAACACAACGTTGGATCAGAAAGATAACAGACAGAAAAGAATAATGACTGTGTGATTTGACTTACTTAAAATATGAAACCAAAACTCAGGGGTGGCATTAGAAATCAGGATGGTGGTGTTACCTGGAGTGGGCAAAAGGAGGTTGTGATGGAGAGTTAAAGAGACTCCTGGGGTTGCAAGACCTCTCTTTGTGTGTTGGTTACCTGGGTGCATTGACATTTAGTAAATCCTGTTGGGTCATTCACGTATGATTTGCTTCATTGAAAGTATATATATATAAGACATTCCATGATAAAGTGATAAAGTAAAAATCTCAGAGTGAGTTCTTGGAAGGGAGCTACCCTTTGCTACAGAAAAGAGTCTCCAGTAGTGACACACTGGCTTGCAGCTGTGAAGAATGGGAAAGGTTTCAACTCACAGAGAGGGGACAATGCACTCCCTAATGAGAAAAATGGACTTTGCAGAAGAGTGGACATAGGAAACTCTGGAGCAACTCTGGAACATGAGACGTGTGGAAGAAAGAGAAATAGCCAGAAAGGGAAGCCCAAGCCAGAACCAGGGGCACCTTTCATAGAAGTAACTTGAAATAGGCAGTGGGGAGCCATTGCAGGGTTCTGAGCAGGCAGAGGTGATGAGGGCTGTGTTCAGGGAAGACTAACTTGGCAGTTATATGCAGAGTGAATTGGAAAGAGAAGAATATAGGAGAAGGGAGACCAATTTGGATATAATTGCAATTGTCTGGGTGATACGTAATTAGGCCTAAATTAGGGTGGTAGTGTGAGAGGAAAAGAAGAGAGATACATGCAAGAAGCATTAGAGGAGAAAAAGCAACTGATTGTATTTTTTTTTTTTTTGGCAAGGGAGAGAGGGAAGAGTCCAAAGAGGCCAGTCTGGGTTATTGGAAAATAAATCATGCCATTAGCTGAAATAGGTGAATTAGGATCTCGTTCTCCAGGGCAAGGGTTGAACATGTGGTGGGCTGTTTTGGGTTTGGGTATGTTTTATCTCAGCTGAAGCTGTCCCCTGTGTACCAGCTCAGTGCAGCTCAATGTGGGAGCTTGGGTCATGACATTTTGCCATCTATATGTTTTTTAGATCCTGACTTTTGGATAGAGTGGAAGCTGCCCAGCTAAAATGTGCATTTTTCATCTTTGCAGATGAGTGAGTTGAGAGAGGAAGTATAGAATATAACTTTTAGCCCAGGCTCTTAAATGCAAGTAGAAAGTGCTTTCTTTCCCTTCCCTTTCCCTCATCCTGCTAGTTGAATGCAGATGTGATGGCAGTAGCTAGAGCAGCCCTCTAGACTATGAGAGAAGTCACAGGACATGGGAGTCTCAGTCTAACAAGATAGAGGCAATTGTAGAACTCTAAGATAGATAATCTCTTTGGATCCGTAGGATGCAGAGAAAAAATTTTTGCTTATGTCATTGTTAGTTTAAGGTTCAATTCCTATACCTAAATCAATCTTAAATAATTTGAATCCCAAGCTTGTGGTTTTGACTTCTGAGCTATTGTTGCTGGGGTTAAACTATCATTGGCTGAGCGATTTCTTAGACACTTGACATTCTTCAAGGTGCCAATGATAAAACAATCAGGTTATTTGAGGATCTTCCCCCAAATAACCATGGCCATTTCTCAAAACATGTAGCCATTTCTCCAACCATGCTAACACAGGGCAAAAACTGCCAACCTAGAGACACTTTCCAAATGCCAGCCCAGTTTATGTTTGCATCCCAAGAACATATTAAACTAGGTCCTATTTTTATTCCCATTTTATGAATAGAGAAACTGAGCCACTAAGAAGTTATCAAAGCATTCCTCGAAGTAATTTCATTAATGGTGTTTTTCTATCTCCAGAGTCCGCAAGAGGCTATGCAAATTGTCTCATTGAAAAAGTATGGAGATAAATCAACCTGAAAGGCAAACTGGTTTGACCTAATCATAGGAAAGACCAAAATTTCCTGCTTCATAGAATACAATCCGTTGCTTTGACTTCTTTGTGATAAAAATTGATGGTTCCCGAAACCTCTCTTATTTGAGACCCAGGTGCAGACTCTGTCCTTTGTCTGACCATTGAGAAGGAGCTGAGTGGGGAAGGCAGTAAAAACATGGAGGCAAAGAAGACCATGAGTGAGGGCATCCTCATCTGAAAGTCAGACATGTCCTCCTGGCTTTAGGTAAACCAATTTAGAAAGCAACATGAAAAGCACAGCTTTCAGGTATTTACAGGAACATTGGGTGACGCTGAATAAGAGTATAGTCCATGGAAAAGATGAAGTCATTTACATGTAAAAATGCTAGAGTGTTTGTTCATAAAAATGTAACATTAATAGCTACAATAATCATAGTTGAGATTTCAGGTCTAACAATGTGTCCAGTCATCCTATGCACCTGACTAAGGGAAAGGAAGAAGCCAGGCAATGTGTGTGTGTGTGTGTGTGTGTGTGTGTGTGCACCTGCAGTCCCCACTTCAAAGGAGGCAGAGGCAGAAGGATCACTTAAGCCCAGGAGTTTGAGGCCAGCCTAGATAGAGACCCCATATCTCAGACCAAAAAAAAATGCTAGAAAATGAAAAAAAAATAAAATAGTTGATATTTTCATTCATGAGCATAGGTCAAGGAGCATGTGGTAACTGGAATGAAAGAGCCTTCTTATTGTGTGACAGTGGAAGGACATTAAGATCAAAATGCTGGTGTCTCTGCTCTTCATACCTAACTACAGAGTGGGGGCCAGAAGCTGATGTACTTGGAGCAGATCAGAATGGGTGCCAATCTGTAAAGGGACGAATGACATTTTGGGGGGAGGTACCAGGGATCAAACTCAGGGACACTTGACCACTGAGCCACATTCCCAGCCCTACTTTGTTTTTTTTTTGTTTGTTTTTTGTTGTTGTTTGTTTGTTTTTGTTTTGTTTTGTTTTGTTTTGTTTTGTGAGACAGGGTCTCACTGAGTTGCTTAGCACCTCACTCTTTGGACTTGAGATCCTCCTGCCTCAGCCTCTCGAGCCACTGGGATTATAAACATGCACCACTTGAGCCTAACCAGGGATAGCTTTTATTGCAGAAGATGCACAGGAAAAGGGATAGCTGAGAAAAATGTGTCCCAAGGGACAAAAAAGGGCAAGCAGAAGGATATAAAACCACAAACACTTCATGACCATAATTGGTTTACTATAGGAGCCTGCAAAATTAACACAACAGGAAGCAGTAAATATATACCCTGATGTTTCTGTCAAAGCTTCCAAATGAGTCTAAAGCATCCTCAAAAATATCCTGCAAGAGCTTAGAGATAACCTAAGCCCACCTCCTTTTTTTTTCATCAGAATAAAATACAAAGATAACAGATCTCTTTTGATATCATTGGAAGCAACTGATTCAACTACATAAAAATTTTTTAAAAAATGATTTCCAGGTTAATGAATAAAATGTCTGTCTTTATTTTTTTCTTAACCAATAATGAATCAGATTTGGGCATTCTGCCCACTGACCAAAAACATCATCCCAAGTACTTATTGTATCCATGGAAAATCCAATTCAAATTACTGCATGTTTACCTCAAACATAATTAGCCATAAATATCTGTGTGTCTGTATCTAGAAAATATCTGTGATCTAATCTGAGAAAACAATATGCAAATCAATAGACAGGACGTATAATTGCAGGGGCTTTCTTTTTTATGCCCTTTCAGGATCCTTGAGAAATGACCAGAGAAGATGGTACAGAGCCAGATCTTGCAAGTGTGACTACAGACAGTATATTAACAACCTCCCATCCTATAGGATGCATAGGGCGGCAATTACAACTTCAGCTGCCAAAGAACATCGTCTATACACACAGATGACACGACACACATCACCTAGGCAAATCACCTCCTACACAATTTGGAAAACGGGGTAGGGTAGAGTGTCATGAGAGCCAGCCGGGATGTGAGCAGCATTCAATTATAAAAATAATGCTGTCTTCTATTAAAAAGTGCCTTGTCTCTGTTGAGCTCATGATAAAGCCATATCTTATTTTGAATTCTATTAATACATTAGGTTCAAAGTCATCATTCATGCACAGATCATTACAGATGGTCTTTTTCACACAGCTCCTATAGGTGGTGATCTAAAATTAACCTTGTTTCAGAAGCAGAGACTCTGGGTATGAAATACTGGGGTCACACAATGCCATTAATCCCTGGCGGAATAAAGACTATACCTGAGTCTGGCATTATATCATCATCAACAATTCTACCTCTCTAAGCCTGGGATGAGTGATCTGATGCACTCCACCGCTGTGACTCCAGGATGCTAACGATTATACTAGTGAACAGAAAACCTATCCTACCCCACTATTCAACTCAAGTGAAGACCAACAAGATCGAGGGGCACAAAAGCATGCTAGGGAGTCAGGCAATCTTAGCACACTAGCTGGGCATGCTTCTGAGTCCTTGGTCTGCTCTTTAAAGTAAGTACAGGAATGTCCACTTCACAAGGTCATCAAGATGACTGGAGGTGAGTGACTTTCAGATGTGTAGTGCTTACTGTTACAGAGAAAGAAAGAGACGAACTTTGGACAATAATAAAAAATACTTGAACTCAGTTCTTACAGTTCAGAAAAACATAACCACGGGGATGAAGCAGAAAATGTGAGATCTTCTATCATTATCACCATTCAAGTGCTCAAGGGCAATTCTTCAAATTTACATTCTACGTTAGTTCTTCCATCAGAAAGCACATTTCTAATTTTAAAAGAAAATACCCCAGACCACCAATACGTTGGAATTTGTTGTCACAAGTGACTCCTCCACTCCACCTTTTTTTTTTTTTTTTTTTTTTTTAGTACCAGGGATTGAACTTAGGGGCACTCAACCACTGAGCCACACCCCCAGCCCTATATTGTAGTTTATTTAGAGGCAGAGTCTCATTGAGTTGCTTAGCATCTCGCTTTTGCTGAGGCTGTCTTTGAACTTGAGACCCTCCTGCCTCAACCTCCAGAGCCACTGGGATACACCTAAATTTTTTCATGTTTTTTTCATGTCTTATCTGAAATCTGGCTGCAAATTGACTGTCTGCTGAGTACCATTCCATCGTTACTCCTCAAACTGCAAGAGCTCCCTCATGTTTCTGAGAGTCAACATTCTCCATTCCCTCCTGATGAAGTGCTGTTTGTCTCCATATTTACCAAAGCAGCTCTAACTAGACCTTCCTCACCTAGTAGTGCTTGTGACCTAGGACTGAAAGCCAATTTGCAGAAAATAAAATACCCTTCCTGGTTTTTGTTACAGAAAAAAAAAAATAAAGAGAGGATGGTCCTAAGGAGATGAACAAGAAGAGAGATTTAGAGCTGGTGAGGACAAGACCCAAAGAACGAAGAAGGAAGAGACTTTTCCAACAGCTGCATGGAGGTTATGAGGTGAGCAAATGGCAAAGTACCTGTCTCCCTCCCCAAGGACCTGGCACAGGTTAGTGGCTGTGTCAGCTGCCTGAGGAGCCTAGATGGACTCTACCACCTTCTGCAAAGCATTCTCAGGAACCCAGAGTCTCCCCTACTGGCCTGGACCACAAGCACACCAGCACAGACCAGTGTCACCTGAAGTCCAGGAGCATAAGGCAAGTCCAATGGTACAGAGAGGAAGCTCCTTTGGAATTCCTTCATTACCTTAAACAAAAGTTGAAAGCCAGATTCAATCTGATATCAGAAGTCAATTCCATCACTTAGTACCCAACTGATTTTCAAGGTAAAATTTCATTTCTTTTAAAATTCTGTCTCCTGTGCATCCCCCATAGTACGTATTAGCTTAATAAGTGAACAAGGATTCATTGGGTACAAGGATGCCACATTCTAAGTCAGAACATGCTGTATAAATGTTCAGAATGTCTGCATAAGCAAATATGATTAACATGACTGACCCAAGCAGGAGGGCACAGGTAAGGTCACTCCTGGCCACCTGGGAGTAAGTCCATCCTTGGGTAAAGGTTGATTGAATATGGCTTCAAACAGAACCCTTGGTTGGTTCCTCTCTCTGCATTTCACTCTTTTAACAATCTGGTCTCTTTTTTAATCATGCCAGTAATTCCTCCCTTCTTCTCCTTCAACAATGAATTCTGCCAGAATGGGGGCTGGGAGATCAGGAGGAGTGAGAGCCTTAAATTAACCTTTGGTGATTTTCAAATCATGAACCATCAACTACCAAATCTGCCCTGCACCCCCCTCTGTATTCACAGCATCGTTGAGTAATGTTTCAAAAGGGTGTGGGATTTGCGAACACTTCAAGCATAAACTGCAATGATGTCAAATATTAATAGTGCACTTGTTAAAGTCATTTATATCTCCCCTCTCATTTTTTATATTCTTTTTTTTCCTTTCTGTTATTATGCACATGAGTCTTTTTTTTAAGGCCAGACATTATATTATAAAAAATGAGATGCAACAGAAAAGAGTCTTTTATGCAAATGTGAAGGGACGCGCAAGAGTAAATGAAAACAATTTATAATATGTACAGTTCTAAATCAGCTGGTGTTTAATAAAAAACAAAGTTTAGACAAATGTTCCCTATAAATCACTTTGGAGTTTATTTAGCATTATTTTCCTTCACGACACAAGAGCTCTTAGTTAAGCAAAGGCAATGACTTGGTAAAGTCTTGACAATGACTCCCCCGTGTGCTCCATGTGTCTTCTCTGCTGACTTTTTTTCCCTAGTTTTATATTGTTTCAGCCAACCTGGACAAGATTTTATGCATGTAAATGTGTGTATGCACAGAAATTTAACTTTTCATGTAAAATAAATCTTTATCTATACTCCCGTAGGATAACTCTAGGTATCAACTCAGCTACCTGGTGGTGAAGAGTTAAGACTTCAGAAGCTCTTTAGATCATTTTTTTTTTCACACTATGTCTTGTCCATCAATAAGTACAATGAGCACTCCTTTAAAACAGGTTCCAAATGCAACCATTTCTTGTTACCACCACCTCTTCCTCTCTGGTCCAGGTGATTGGCAACTCACTGCTAGTCTATTGCAAAGTGATCTGCTTCATTTTACTATTGTTCCTCTACTCTCTACACCTCATAAGGCAGACGGAGTCGTATGTATAAAGCATCTGTCACAGAGGACTTCTTGTCTCATATTATGCACATAACTCTTTTTTTATTAAGGCCAGATAGTATATTATAAAAAATAAGATGGAACAGAAAGGAGTCTAAAATGCAGACACAGGAAAAGAATGTCACTCCCACCTAATGTCAAGATAAGTCAGGTAACGTAAAAAAATCACAACTCTGTCAAAACAAACGGTATTGCTGAAGTCACAGAATAACCAAATGAACTGAGATCCATTAAGAACATCATTCCTCTCCCCAGACCAAGGAAATATGAGATGCACAGCACAGGATGAAGGTGAGCCTGTCCTGAGAGATGGAAGAAGTGAGGAAAAATATAACTGAACTGCTCAGGGCCAAATGTGGGCTCCTGTGTCAACATGGAACCCCTGGAAACTGCAGACATAGGCAAACTTGCATCCACTTCAGAGCTTTTCCTGTGCATTCTTACTGGGTACATTAAGATTGGAGGAAGGGTAGGAAACTGCAAAATAATACTGACCCCGAGGAAGGGATTGGCTGCCACTGAGGAAAAGACATAAAGCCTCCTGTTCCTGCTCAGATCTTTCTGTTATACAGAGCAAACATCACTGAGCCAGCAAGGGAAGAGCAGCAACATGTTCTCCCTACTATTACTTGGGAAATTACAGAGGGGAAAATCATCCATCTCTGTTGAAAGGGTGCTGAAGAGTTCTGATCCCAGGTTCTTATAACCAAGCTAACACAGGTTTTCCACTACTGTGAGAGGGACAGGGAATGCTGTCCCATATAAGATCTACCACACAAGCAACAGAGTTTGCCACCTGGCATAAAGAAAATGGGAGAAATGTTGGGAAATTCTATGGTCAAAGTTCAGGCACACAGAGGCTACCTGAGAAGGGTCTTAATCAACACAGACTCACTTCAATTAACAGTGTTAGCCTAGCAAGTCAACATAATTGGAAAAACAATTGAAGGAGATTGAAGAGGACCTACCCTCTCCATGCTACAAGCATATGTTGGTTGAAAATTGATAGAGCAGGATAAGAAATGAGAAAAAAATTTTCTTGCATTCCAGCTTTTGCTTTAAGAAAGAGATATCAGTAGATCAACTTGAAGCCTATGATACACTGAAAGTGGTCATAATAATAACCAAACACAAGCTCAGTTCAACTCCCAAGTTGATCATACCTCCCATACTAACCGGCATGCACATTCTAGGTGGAAATACCGTTTACTTCAGTTGCACCTATTTGGTATGTCAGTCACTAAATGAAAGATTAACAAATATCCAAAGAAACCAGGGTAAATGATTTTAAAGAGATAAAGCAACCAACACAATGATACAGAGTCTTAAAATAGCTATGAGTAACATGTTAAATGATTTTGTGCTAAAAATGCACATTATGCATAAACAGATGAGGAAATTTCAGTAGAGCAATAAAAAATTTTTAAAAATCCAATGGAAATGTAGAATAGTAATGTTTAAAAATTATGTCAGAAATAAGCAATTATTTCTGAATTTTAAAGTGGTTCATTAGTAAATGAGATTTAATGGACTTAAGGATAGATAAGTCAGAAGAAACAATTTGAAAACACAAGAGGAAAGTGTGTGAGAGCATCTAGAGCTATGTGGAAATACCAGCTAATGCAAAATAAGTGTAATTGTAGTCTCAGAAATAGAAAAGATAAAAAATAAAACTGAAGAAATAAAGATTAATAATTTTCTAAAAAAATGAAAGATATAAAAATAAAGAATCAAGAAGTGCAAAACCCCCCTAAGAAGGAAAACTATCAGACAAATAGACACCAAGGTATATTTTCCAAATATGCCAAAGATGAAGAGAAACTACTGGGAAAAAAAATTCAATGAAAGAAGGCATATCACATGCAGAAGAATAACCAAGAATTACAATAGATTTCTTAGAAGAAAAATGCAAACTAGCAGAAAAATTTAGTGATATATTTTAATATCTAGGGGAAATAACTATCATCCTGCATTTTTATACCTAGCAAAAAATTATTTCAAAAGTTAAGATGAAATAACTTTCAAAAAATAGACAAAAAAGGTGGTCAAGAATAGACAAAGTAATCCTTAGAGAGAAAAGTGATGCAGGAGGCATCACAAAACTGGACATTAAATTATACTACAGAGCTTTAATAACAAAAATGACATGGTATTGGCACCAAAACATACATAAAGACTAATGGAACCAAATAGAAGACACAGAGACATGCCCACATGAATACAGCTATCCATACTAGACAAAGGTGCCATAAACATACATCGGAGAAGAGAAAGACTCTTCAATAAAAGTGCCGGGAAAACTGAAAATCCATATGTAATAGAATTAAATTGAACCCCTAACTCTTACCCTGGACAAAACTCAACTGGAAGTATATCAAGGACCTAGGCATTGTACCAAGACCCTGCTCTTACCAGAAGAAACAGTAGGCCCAAGGCTCCATCATATTGCCTTAGGAACCAAATTCCTCAATAAGACTCCTAAAGTGCAACAAGTAAAATCAAAAAATAATACATGGGATAGTATCAAACTTTAAAGCTTCTTCATAGCAAAAGAAATGATCAAGAATGTAAATGGAGATCCTACAAAATGGGAGAAAATATTTACCATCTGTTCCTCGGATAGAGCATTAGTCTCCAGGCTATACAAAGAACTCAAAAAATTTAACACCGGGAAAATTAATAACCCAATCAATAAATGGGCAAAGGAACTGAGCAAATAGTTCAAAGATATAATACAAATGGTCAAAAAGTACATAAAAAAGTTCAACATCTCTAGCAATTAGAAAAATGCAAATTAAAACTACACTGATCTCACTCCAGTCAGAACGGCAATTATCAAGAATACAAGTAACAAAAAAAAAAAAAAAAAAGAATACAAGTAACAATAAATATTGGTGAAGATGTGGGGAGAAAAGTACTCTCATCCATTATTGGTGGTATTGCAAATTGGTGCAAACATGATGGAAAGCAATATGGAGATTCCTTAGAAAACTTGGAATGGAACCATCATTTGATCTAGCTATCCTACTCCTCAGTCTATACCCAAAGGACTTAAAAGCAGCATACTACACTAACATGACCACATCCATGTTTATAGCAGCCCAACTCACAATAGGCAAGCTATGGAAATAACCTACATAACCTCAACAGATGAATGAATGGATAAAGAAAACTATATACAACTAACTCACAATAGCCAAGTTGTGAAAATAACCTAGGATCCCTCAATGGATGAATAAATGGATAAAGAAAATATGGTGTATACACACAATGGAATATTACTCAAGAATGAAATAATGGCATTTGATGGTAAATGGATGGAATTGGAGAATATCATGCTAAGAGAAATAAGCCAACCCCAAAAAACCAAAGGCCATATCCTTAGTGATTTGTGGATGCTAACCCATAACAAGGGAGGTTAGGGAGGGGAATAATAGAAATACATTGGTTTAAACTCAGAGAATGAAGGGAAGGAAGTGGGGAGGGAAATAGGAAGGAGAGTAAAATTAATCAGACCTAAGTTTCCTAGTCTTGTATTTGAATACACGACCAGGGTAACTCTGCATCATGCACAACCATAATAATGGGATCCTAAGTACAATAAGTTATACTCTATGTATGTATAATTTGCCAAAATACATTCTACTGTCATGTATAGAAAACAAATTTAAAAAAAAAAGAAATACAAAACTTTCTCTGAAGAAGTAAATTTACAGACTCAAAAAAGGACTCAAGAATGAAAAGAACTGTCCCTTTTTTAAATCAATAAACATAACAGTCATAACCCCCCAAAACAAATAAAATATCTACTGTTAAAATATTTTTTTAAAGAAGCTGGTCAGCAAATCTATGCTGCAGTAAATATTAAAGGACCCTTTTCACTAAAAAGAACTATGATTCCAGACAGAAAGTTGAATCTCTATTAAATTACTTTAATGTTTTCCAGAAAATTGAGATTAACAATTTTTTTAAAAAATAGCCAAATAAATAGAAAATTATATTAAATTTAAAAAGCAAAGCCTAAGTATATGCTGTCTTTCAAAAGATGCCTTAAATACAAATACAAAAAGTAATAAGATAGAAAAATGAGTGCCCATGTAAACAATAAACAAAAGGAAGGAGGACTGGCTATCCAATATCAGACAAAATAGGCTTCAGAGCATGCAATATCACCAAGGATAGAAAGATACATCAGATACCAAAAAAGAAGATGATTCACCAAAAAAAAAAAAAAAAAAAAAAAAAAAAAAAAAAACAAAGCAATCTTAATGTGAATGCACTTCATATTAGGGCTTGAAAAGGACAGTTTGTGACAAAAACATCCTCTTAGAAATACACAGAGCAAGTCAACAAAATATTAGAATGCCTGAAGAAGACCACAGTGTAGCAGATCAACACTCCATCAAACACATAAGTATAGTATGCAAATCTTCATGAAGATAAGCTGTATTTTGTTCCATAAAAATAAGCCTCAACAAAATCTGAATAACTTAAATTCTATGAGCTATGTTATATGACTGAAGAATTACAGTTTTTCAATAATAGAAATGTATTTAGTACATTTTTCCTAAATTTGCACTTTAAACATACACTTCTAAATAATTCCTGAGTGAAGTAAGAAGTTACGAGTGATACTGGAAAATAAATTGAATCAAATGAAAACAAAACTAAAACAGTTAAATTTCTTTTTTTTATGATTTTTTTTTTATTGTTGGTCATTCAAAACATTACATAGTTCTTAATATATCATATGTCACAGTTTGATTCAAGTGGGTTATGAACTCCCAATTTTACCCCGAATACAGATTACTGTATCACATCAGTTACACTTCCATTGATTTACATATTGCCATTCTAGTGTCTAAAACAGTTAAATTTCTGGGTGAGAACTAAACAATAGTAAAGGGAAAAATTTACAAATTCAAGTATTATATTAGAAAAGAAATCCCAAAATCATGATATAAGCTTTCATTTCATAAAACTAAAAGAACACCAAATCGTACCTATAGCAGGCAGGAAGAAAGAAACTAGTAATGATAGAATCAGAAACCAGTAAAATTGAAAAAGAGAAAACAATGTAAAAACAAATAAAGTATTTAGAAAAGATCAATAAAGTTAGTAATTTTGAAGTCCAATGGTGAACAAACTACAGATCATTGGCAAAATCTAGCCCACAATGTTTTTGTAAATCATTTGTGTGTGTGTGTTGAATACAATTGCACCATTAGTCTAAATTTTTCCATGGCTATTCTCTATTATCAGAAAGCTGAGAGGGTGAAAGACCAATGATATGCATATAAAAATACTTATTGTATAGCCCATTATGAAAAAAAAAAGGCCAAATTCTATCCTACTCTGGATAAATGATGAAGAAACAAAACAGAGAAAAAGCAGATTTTCATTATCAGGAATTTTGAAATAGGGACTTCACTGTAGATCCTCTATGCTAAAATAAAGTGTGATCAAGATATAATTCAAAAAATTTCATGTCAATAATTTTACAAATTATGTGGGAAGAGAACCAATTTTCTTGAAAGATAAACTACCAAATCTCCTTCAGGAAGAAATGAATAACCCGAGTAGCTTTATGTCTATTAAATAAATTGAAACTGTGGCCAAAATCTTTCCCACAAATAAATTTTCAGACCCAGATGGCTTCACTGGGGAATTATACTGAACATTGAAGGAAGAAATAACACAATTTCTACACAAGCTTTTCCAGAAAATAGGAAAGGAAGAAACATTTCACAACACATTTTATAATGCCCAAATTACTTTGAGATTAAAATAAAGACTTCGTAAGAAAAGAATTCTACAGAGCAATATCCCTCACAATGTGGATGTAAATATCCTCAACAAAATATTAGGAAATTGAATCCAGCAAGATACAAAAATAATGAATTTTGGCCAAGGGAGTTTATACCAATATTAGAAAATCAATCAATGTAACTCAGAAGATTAAGGAAAAAAATATAATCATCTCAAATGCAGAAAGAGTCTTTAACAAAATTTGACACCTATTCATGATAAATACTCTTGGCAAACACAATGGAAGGGACGATAAAGTTCTACAAAATCCTCCAGCAAATAGCACTCTTTATGATAAAAGACATTTTTCCCCCCTCTAGACTAAGAAAAAAGAAAATATATCTATTGTCACCAATCCTATCTGACATCATCCTAGATATCCTATCTACTACAAACACATTGGGTTCAGGGTGAGAGAATGTATATGGATTTTAAAAGAAGAAATAGAACTCTCTCTATTTGCAGACTAATAATTATCTAAGTAGAAAATCCCAAAGAATCTACACATAAACTTCAAACACAAATGAGTGAATTCAAAAAGGTCACAGGACAGGTCAATAATAAAAATCAATGGTAATGCTCTACACTAGCAACGAATAATCAGAAATTAACTTTTAAAAGTATGTTTCACAATAGTGATACCACTGGTTACTGGTGACTTCCTCGCCTGTTGAAGTGTAACATTAGAGAACCACACCAAGGCAAGCATATAAAGCAGGATTCATTTAAAAAGGGGTAACATAGACTTCTCCTTGGAGGAAGAAGGGACCCATAGCTGGTATCCTGGTATCCCCAGAAGCCAGGGTTCTGCCTTTTTATATGGCTTAGGCTTCCTTATTTCTTATCTCTTCCCTCTATCTTTTCTCTTTTTCTAGGCCCAGAAAATGCTTGGTGAGATGGCCAAAAGTTGGGAAACAGGTGGACTGGAGGGGTGGGGAGGAGTGATCCTGGCAGGAAGGGGGTATAATTAACAACTCCCTGTAGGGAGGTTCATTCCCTGGGAAGGGTTACCTTAGCAGTAGGTTGGAGCAGGGGCAGGTTATCTTACTAAAGGTGGAGGAAGGGCTCTGAAGGCATTATCATTTCAATCCCTCCATTCTCTGAATCTGACCTTTGCCTATCTGCCTGTCTATTTCTGGCTTCATTAGCACTAAAAACATAAAATAGTTGGGCATGAATCTAAGAACATAGAAACATGTTGAAAACTACAACACACAGAGAGGGTTATCAAAGAAAACTTAAATAAATGGTGAGATACCGTGCTCATTGATTGGAATACTCATTATTGTTAAAAGGTCAATTTTTCTGAAACTAATCCTAATTGAAATCCCAGCAAGTCATTTTGTTGAAACATACAGGCTAAATTTAAAATCCACATGGAATGATAAAATAACTGTAATAACCCCCCCCACACACACACACACAAAGTGAAAATGAAAAACAGAGTTGGAGGACTTACAATATGCAAAAGCAAACCAATGAAGAAAGGGCAGTCTAAATGGTGCTGGTTCAATTAGACATACACAGGCAAAGAAGAAAGAGGAGGAAGAAAGAACACTAGACTTAAAACATTAAGTTTCCTATTAGAAACATAGAAGCAAATCTTCCTACCCTTAGGTTATGCAAATATTTCATAAATGCAATACCAAAATAGACACTTCTCAAAAAAAGAACAAATGGCTAAAAAATATATGGGAAAATGTTCAATGTCTTTAGCAACAGGGAAATGTGAATCTAAACTACACTGAGATTACATTTTATTCCAAGTAGAACAGAAAGAATACAAGTAGCATAAAGTTGGCAAGGATTCAGGGAAAAGGGGAACTCTTAGACACTGAGAGTGTCTAATGTAAATTACTACAACCTCTATGGAAATCAATATGGAGGTTGTTCAACACTGAAACCACCGTGGATCTAGCTATACCGACTCTTTGTTATTTAATCCAAAAGAGTTAAAGTCAGCATACAATAACAATACATGTGTATCCATGTTTATAGCTGCCCTATAGTTAAACTATTGTTTGGTGAATGGATAAAGAATGTGGTATATCTTCACAATAGAATTTAATTCAGCCATAAAGAAGAGGGAAATTATGGCATTTGCAGGAAAATGGATGGAACTGGAGAACATCATATTAAGGGAAAAAAAGCCAGATTCATAAAGTCAAAGTTTGCATGTATTCTCTCATATGTGGAAGCTAGAGAGAAAAAAAGGAAAAAATACTAATAAAAATAGATGGGTTACTAGCAGGGCATGGGCAGTGAAGTACTGGGGAAGAAAATTTGAAAACCAAAAGAACCAAAACAGGGAACAGACCTCAAACTGATCATTTTGTTATGTGCACACATCACAATGAATCTCACTATTATGTATAATTATTACCTATAATAGACTTTTAATATAAAAATTTAAAGATATGATACCAAAAGAAAGATCCATAGAAAAAGTTGATAAGCTGAACTGCATCAAAACTATACAAATCTGCTCTTCAAAAGACACTGTTAAGAAAATACAAAGCCACAGACAGAGAAAATATTCATTTGCAAAACACATGTTCAATAACAGACCTGTATTCAGAATATATAAAGAATTAACGAAACCCAATAAGAAAATAAGCAATCTGTTTTTTTTTTAAAAAAGAGTTTCTAATAGACACATCATTAAAAAGGATATGTGTATGAGTACATGAAAAGATTCTTGGAAATTATTATTTACTGGGAAAATGTGAAACAAACCCCAAACGATGTACCACTGCACACCTTTAGATCTTAATTTTTATTTTAAGTTCTGTGGGAAACCACGGACATGGCTAAAGCAAGGGGGTTACAAGAGCTCAGCCACATTTCTTGAGAAGATCACCCTGTTTGTTGTGCAGGTTAAAGAGGTGACCCTGGAAGCAGGAGATTATCCAGGTTGCTATTGTCAATTGGGGAAATAGTGTCTTTGACTAAGGTGGAGATGGAGGAAGAGGTTGTTCTGCATTTAAGTTAACTTTCTACGCTAGAACTTGCAGTGGACTGGATATGGAGGAAGGAGGAAAGGAATAAAGCAGAAGAAAAAATGAAAGATTTATGTGACATTACCTTGATGTGCTAATGCTATCAGGGTGAGAATTAAATAAGAAATAAAAAACAGTGGGTCCATTTTCAGAAGACAGCCTTTAGCTGTAAATGTAAAAATGACTTGGGATGAAGGAAAGGCTGCTGGAGGGGAGAAGAGAAGGAGAAGTTAAAAGCAGTTTATAGCAAGTGTAAAAATTCACAGCCCCTTGACAAACAGGAGGTGAGAAGGAAAAGGCCCAACCTGACCAAAAGAGATAAACTGTGTACTCAAAAGGCACTCAGTCCAAGGAGCCACAAAAGAATAAAGGGAGGTGGAGACAAGTACATTTCTTTAAATTACCCAATAGGAGACAGTAAAACCTAGTGATGTTTGGGAAGATTGTGCATCCCATAGTACTCCAGCAATGAGGAACCAGAGGAGCAAGTTTATGCTCGAGGGGATAAAACACTAGTTGTAACCAATCTATGGGTCCCTGACCACCAGACATCTCATCTTACAAGAAGACTGTAATTAAAGCCTTACTTTTTGCTGTACTTTGTGTCCATTCTTTGGGCCTGGACAGGTGAGTGTGTTTCTCACAAAAGGTGTGTGTGTTCAAACTCATCAATTGTTCACATTAAAAAATGTGCAATGGGGCTGGTGTTGTGGCTTGGTGGTGGAGTGTTTACCTCACATGTGTGAGGCACTGGGTTCGATTCTCAGCACTGCCTAAAAATAAATAAATAATAAAGGTATTGTGTCCATCTACAATTAAAAATTTCTTTTTAAATATGCCATACTTTGCATAGCAATTAACCTGCTAAAAAGAATAAAAATAATTATGGGGTGACTTCTACCTTTTCAGCTTCATTAGTCAGATGGTCTTGGTGCTATTTAAAAAGAAGGTAATAATAAAGTGGAAACAGATTGGGGAGAAAAATCAATAACTCGAAAGAGTTATATTATCAACATCCCTCATTTTTATTTTTTTCCGCCATCAACAGATTTATTGACATATTTTACATTTCTTTTTTGGACTATTGCAAAACCCATTTCTATGGTCTCTGCGTGCCCCGTCTTGTCCTGTATCAGGTATTCCATTCTTCAAAAATAAATCTGACTGTGCCACTTCTGTTCTCCACTACTGCAGTAGACAATCCACTCCCTAGGAACAGAAACATATGTCCTCTGATCCAGTGCTTAATGTTCATTCTTAAACAAGTAAATGGAGTTTGCCACCCAAACAAGTCTCCTTCATGCACAATCCTACAACCAGTTCATAAATGTCACAGTCCAGTCAAGTTGATAGATAAAATTCAGCATCAGAGTGGTATTAAGTGCTCTGAGAAAAATAAGGAACAGTGAAAATGTAGAACTTGATGGGATGGCCAGGGGTAGGCTCTTTAGTAAGACAGGCTTTGGCTATCTAGGCAGATAATGGTTCACATAGATGAAAGAATGCATGCCAACAAACCTGAGATGGTTACATATTTGGCATAATCAAGTCCAATCAGAGTGCCACCACACCCTCATTTTGATACACTGAAAATAGACCTACAGCAAATGGAGTTGAGCTTGGGAAAAAAATATTCTAGCCCATTATACCTAAGTTTGACTTTCGTCTTATTGTTTGAAATACCAAAAGAAAAGCATACATACTGTGTATCATCATAATTAAGTCATCAAACCTCTTGAAATCTTCTCTGGAGAAGATCTGGCACCAAAAGAAATACCAACATTCTAAACTCCAGTCCAGCATGGGAGCAAACGCTTGCAATACTAGATATTCAGGAGGCAGAGCAGGAAGATCACAGATTCAAGACCAGTCTGAACAACTTGGTAAAACCCTGTCTGAAAGAAAGAAAGAAAGAAAGAAAGAAAGAAAGAAAGAAAGAAAGAAAGAAAGAAAGAAAGAAAGAAAGAAAGAGAAAGAGTATGTCTGAGGATGTAACTCAGTGACAGAGTGCCTCAGGGTTTAGTCCTCAGCATTACAAAAAAAAAATTATAAATTCCAATTCCCACTCTCAAGTAGATTCTGACCTATTTAAGAGGAAGAATTAAAAATTCATGAGTAGTGATACAGTACTAAAAAATAAAACTGGTTAAAAATCATTTAGCATAATATCAGAAATGCCAAGTGGCTTTTGTATGCAGGTTGTCAAACATGAGGGTCAGATGCAGAGCTGACTTCCGGGGGCAGGGAGAACTCTGTGTGCTGGGGTCCTCTTGGAATGTTTCTTGGTGGTAAGAGGACTTGGTCTTCATGCAGAGTACTGTGGATACTAGACGTACTAGAGATATTAGAAATACATTCCACAGGTAGATGCAGAGCTTTACAAAATGTAGCTCTTTGCCCTATCTCAAGGGGAAATTCATCATCCCCTTTGAAAATCAGCTGTGGGTAGGAATAACAAAAATAATATTTTAAAAATCAGTGGTGTTTCTAAACAATAGTTCTGTAGAATTTTCTAGCCATTCACACTGTCATTAAAAGTACAAAAATGAATATAGGCTCATATAGGCATTCTGTCTCCCTGAAAGACCCTCTCTGGGCAGAGATGAGAATCTGACTTTGCCTTTGACTCTGATTTGTTAAGTCCATAAAGAACATGCAGAATGACAACTAGCATGTGAGCATACCATGTCTTTTGTACCAAGACCTATTTTTTACTTAACCTTGTTCCGGATAAACAACTTTTGTTCCCTCAGCCAAAGATCAAAGTTATTCACCATTCACCCCTTTTCATACAGAAATATTTTGGTCTGCCCTATTACTAGACAGATCTGATGCAGCCTACCTGTGCTATTATTCTTTTAAATTTCCCCAAAGCAAATGGAAAAGGCTTTTTGGATTAGAAGTGCCTGTTTGCAAATAGCCTGCTGTGTCAGTCCACCCTTAAATAGACACCTATGTGACCACCTTCTGGTAGGAAAGGATGTAAAAAGATCCAGTTCCCCTGGGAGATGGCTGAGGCCAATGCTCATCCCTAAGGGCTAACAAATTGGATAGACCTTTCCAAGGCCAAGTGGGACTAAATTAAAGAGCAGAGCACACCTGTTTATGAAAAAGGACACCAAGTCTCACTGTGTGTTTGTCACCATATTGATGACACTGGTAGTGAATTGATTCTACAGTGAAAAAGCAAAAGAATGCAAAATAGCAGTAATCAGAAAATATTGTGGTCTATGACTCCTTTTCTATGAGGGTATGCTTTTCATCTCAGATGTGACCCAGAAATGACTCTCCTTGTCAACTTCCAGAATGGAATGGATATATCACCTGATATTTTTCCTCATCACAACTGATTTCCACGATGGACAGATGTCAGAGACCAAAGGAAAGAAAAAGAGAAAGAGTAAAAGCAAATATCTTTAGAAAAATACAAGGCAAAAGAAAGGTCATTGTTTGCTTAATAAAAAAAAATAAGAAAAGAAAAGAAAAGTCAGATGGCAACCAAACCTGTGAGAAACAGATGATGAAGAATTCTTGACAGGATGTTCTGGGAGGATGAACTTAGAAGCATTGCACACAGGCTACAGGAATGTCCTGGGACCCTGTGTGCCTCACAGTATTTCACACAGGCTTCTGGAATGTTCAGACAGACGATAGAAACTGAAGTCAATTCCTAATGAGAAGGGGTTGAAGACTCAAACAGAGTGCTGCTAAGGCACTGCTAGAGTCAGCCAAGCTCTCTCTTTCCCTTGGCATTCAGCTATCCTCTGCCTGGTCATCCTGCTCCCTGAATGTATGCACGGCTGGTCCCTCCATGCCGCTCATATCTCTTGTCTCAGAAAGGCATCTGCCTGATAGAAAGCCGCCTCTTCCCTCACTCTCTATAGCATGAAGGGGCAAAGGAACAGAAACCTCGCTCTGCATTTCCAATGCACGGAGTTGAATGTCAGAAATTGGGCTGGGAAAAGGAAAGACAGAAAAATGAATCAGACATTACTTTCCTATGGTCTTATATGAATACACAAACTGTGTAACTCCACATCATGTGCATCCACAAGAATGGGAATTTATACTCCATGGACATTCTTGTATCATGTACAACTAAAAAGAACAATTTTTAAAAGTGTAAGAAAGACTAAGAAATAAAAATGAAATTACCCAATTATTAGTAATTGTGAGGAGCAGTTTCCATCCCCCAAGGAATTGAACAAATAAAAAAGGCAATGTTACTTAAGGGAGGCCAGGATTGCAGGAAGGACCCACCCCCATCCCCCAGCAGCCTGTGCTATGGATGAAAATGGTAGGTGTGACACGTGGCCATGTAGTGGAGCAGGCCCAGAAGGAAGGTTATGTATTATTTGCATTTTTGTTGCCTGTGAATGATTATCCTTTGGCATCTTAAAAAAGCTTCCTGGGTCTTCAAGAGAGCTGAATAGAGAAGGTCGCTTTCCTGGCTACTCTGTGGTGTGAAACTAAGAAAACAGGCAGCTTCTCAGCCAGATGGGTGGACATAACCAAAGGGGGGACTTTAATGGAATTTACTATTGGACATTCAAAGCAGATAGGGACTCAGGAGGTTGGGTATGATAAAATAAGAAAAAAATCTTATCCCATCTACTGCTGCAGCCAGAGGCACCAGTCAGCAGGGTCCCTCCACAAGCAAAGTGGGGGTACAGGGAATTAAAGGAACCCACATTTTAAGGAGGTCTGAGGCTAGTCTGTATAGGGAAAGTTTATAGATCAAAGACACTGCCTGACTAAACCAAAAGACATGCTGCACAATATCCTTGTGTGGGAAAAAAAAAAAGCCACCATCTCTCCAGGTTGTGTGCAGAGGACAGAGGAAGGAACCATTTTGCAGCTGCAGCACAGGGTCTTGAGTTAGGCCTGAAATACAGGCCTGGCAAACCCATGCTTCATGTCATAGAATGTGGGTGAGTGACCAGGAGAAAGTCAAACATGGAGAGAGGTTTACAAGGGGGACAACTGGTTATGGAAACCCACTCTAATGTCCCCCTCCCCCTCCCACCAGGCTGCCTACAGGATTAGCTGGGAGAGACACGCCTGGCCAGGAATTTGAAAGGGAGGGAGCTGGAGAGACTGAGTTTGGAGACTGAACCCCAAACCAGGAAACATGGGATCTGCAGGTGATATAGTATACTAAGAAATGCTCTTCTACTACATGAGTGGAACCCAGGAGAGATCCCCGGGTGCAGTCTTCCAGCATGAACTGGAAATGGATGGGCCTTGGAGTGCCACTGATTGAAAGTCTCCAGACCAATTGGCATTCAGCAAAGAACCTGAAGCCCAACTAAGCCTAAACTCCACCTTCTGAAGTTCTGCCTATGGGATTACCCCTCTTACCCCAGAGACCCCGCTAACCCTGCTGAGAAGGGAAGCTGAGAATCTTTTTAAACACAAATGGACACAATTCTTTAATTTTTCATCAAGATCTTTCTTTTTTATTTTTTTCTTTGCTTAGTTGAGACCTTAATAGTTCATGGATATATATACATATTTGTATTTGTTTTTTTTCCCCTCACTTCTAGCATTTTTAAACCAGTTATTTTTCATGGATCAGTATTTTGAGAACTAGGATGTTTGATTAGTTTATTTCAGAATTTTTTTTGTATTCTTTTATTTTCAACTTTTGAAATATATATACATTTAAATTTTTAAATATATAAATATTATATATATATATACTCACTTATCTGTTTCTATTGGTTCTCTTTCTCTTTTCTTCTGCTAACAGCCAATCTCTATTTCTCTCTCATTCACTCTTCCCTTAATTTTTTACTTCTAACATGTCACTTCCTCCTTCATAAGATCACATTCTACATCACTTTTGCTTTCTTCCAGTCCACCATTAAAAATTGTAAAACTTATTGCAAACATTCTATTTTATTGTGGGCAAGAACTTATCATATCATTTCTGTTTATTGTGACAATTAGCATTGTAGATGTCGTAACAGGAACTATTTTGTTTAATGCTGTATACTATTTTGATTGTTGTTATTATTTGTCTTTCCCAAATGGTGAGGTACTGGAAACCTTCGGGTACACAACAAGTCCACAGGGAAGAAACTCTACTGCCTTAGATCCATATTGTTAGATGGGTACCCATAAAAACTACATGAAAAATCAAGAGAACAAATAGCCCCAAACAAACCAAGATACTTCAATAATGGAACCCATCAATTCTACTGTGGAAGAAATGTCCAGAAGGGATTTATAATGTACATAGTTAAACTAATCTGTGATGTAAGGAGTGAAATCAGAGGGAAAATAGAAGAAGTGAAAGATTATTTCAATAAAGAAATAGCGATTATGAAAAAAATCAAGCAGAGAGCTGGGGTTATAGCTCGGTGGTAAAGTGCTTGCCTCATATATGTAAGGCACAAGGTTCTATCTTCAGCACCACATAAAAATAAATAAATTAAATAAATTGTGCCCATCTACAACTAAAATATTTTTTAAAAAATCAAGCAGAAATCCTTGAAATGAAGGAATCAATAAACCAAATTAAAAATTCATTGGAAAGTATCACCAACAGACTAGACCATTTGGAAAAGAGTTTCAGGCAATGAATACAAAATATATAATATTGAAAATAAAGTTGACCATAGACAAAAAATGTTAAGAAACCATGAATAGAACTTTCAAGAATTATGGGATAAAATCAAAAGAATGTACAATCTTTTCAATAAAATAATATCAGAAAATTTCCCAAATCTAAAGAATAAAATGGAAAAACAGATACAGGAGGCTTATCTTTCCCAAATATACCAAATAACACAGACCCATACCAAGGCACATGATTATGAAAATGCCTAATATACAAAGTAAGTATAGAATTTCAAAGGCTGACAGAGAAAAATAGCAGGTTACATTTAGAGGTGAACCAATCCAGAACTCAGTTGATTTCTCAACTCAGATACTCAAAGCATCAAGAGCAACTAGACAACTAGGCAACTAGGACTGTGTACGAGGCAACTAAGGACTGCCTACTAGCTCAAAGCCTGCCGGAATTTCTCAAACTAGCCATTTCTAAACTCTTCACCATGCCACAGCTGTTTTCCAGTGGAAACCCTTGGGAAGACTCCCTCCTAGACTCTCCCCTCACTTCTGCTTTCTTCCTCCTGACCATCCGGAGGCCCTCATGGGGCTCTGCATGGTCTCCCATGCCTCCAGTTTATAGAAACTTTGAGGATAGTGAACCCTGTTCCCCTGAGCTCTCCTGTGTCTTCTCTCATATTGCTACACCTGACTGACCTTCACATTAAAGAACAGGGAACGGATTGCAGGAATGTCTAAGGACACCAGAGTCTGTGATTGCAGCTAAAAGGGAGGGCAAGCAGGACCTTCCTCCAACATCTAAGTTTCCTTTGGCAGAACCCCCCAGAAACCTTTCAGCAAGAGTGAGGAAATGGAATTTTCCTGGTTCCAACATTCCACCCTTGCCCTGACTTCAACATAGAGCATAGAAAAGTCCTCGAGGGGTGCTGATAACCAAAGCATGCTCATGCTGCCTCTGGATGTATCCTCTCTGAAATTAATCATTTATTTGAGTGCTTACCTATTGCCCACCTCATTCCCATAAAATGGAGCATTAGATCAAAGAAGTAGATTGTCTCATTCACTCTTATATTCCCAGTGGCTTAAGTAGAGCCTTGAGTGAGTGGCTGCTCAAAAGTACTTGCTGGGTGAATTAATAATAATAATAATAAAATATTTATACTCTATCAAATGAATAGACTACATGTTTAAGTTACTCTATATTACATTGTTGCATTCCTCTGTATTGTTTTATCTACTTTTGCCATTTTTTATTACTTATAAATTTCTAATGCAAGAAAGCCAATAAGGGGATGGGGATGTGGCTCAAGCGGTAGCGCACTCACCTGGCATGCATGAGGCCCTGGTTTGATCCACATACAAACAGAGATGTTGTGTCCACCAAAAACTAAAGGAAAATAAAATATTAAAAGATTTTCTCTCTCTCTCTCTCTCCTCTCTCACTCTCTAAAAAAAGCCAATAAGGCAGAGAAGGAAGAAAAATTCTAAAGGCATTATTGCTATGTCATTATCATCATCAGGATTTAGTACAAATGAACTGATAAGCAAATTAGGACTTTGGTGACCAAAGAGAGTGAACCAGTTTAACTATCCCTGTGCAGAAGGCTTTTCTAAATGCTTTTTCTAAATGGGTACCCTTTCCCTACATCTGTCTTCTCTTGTAAGTCAAGCACTTCTTCATCTCTCCCCACACTGACGTCCTATGACACCAAACAAACCAACAAACTCTAGAAAGTTCCAGCTCTGTCCACATATGAGACCTTTGCCCTTGCTGTGCTCTGGGATTGAAGTGCCCTACCTCCCTGTGCCATCCACCAAATGCTGAGACATGTCAGGAGGTTGGTGGATACTCCTGAACCATAAATATTGAGGAAAGGAAGTGAGAGAGAGAAGAAAGGAAGAGGAAGGGAAAGACGAAGAGGAAACTTTACTTTCTGTGGGAAGACATACAATCTCACTTTCTGAGTGTTCTGATAATTAAAATCAGTCCTCTAAGTAGAACTTCAAATCATGCCTTCCAAAAGCTGAAATTTCTTTGGACAGAAGCCTTCCAAGTTCTAGCCTCTCAGACAACATATAACCTAATTACAGATACCTTGAAAGTGTTACTGGGCAAATATGATGACCTGTTGCAAATCCCTATCCCTTATGATCACCATTGCTTTCAGAAAACCTTTTTGAAGTTTGCTAATGCATGGCAATGAGGTATTTCTTTGGGGTGCTTCTGCTTCTGCTGACCATAGGGTAATTCTTGGAGATGGTACTAAATTGTTTCCAAGTATAAAAGAAAATATGTGATCTAGGCAAATTCAAAGCCAGACTTAGGAGCCAAGCAAGACCCTGGGCAACTCAACAAGACCCTGTCTCAAAATTTAAAAAAATAAAACAAAACAAAACTGAAAAGGTCTGGGAATGTGCTCTGTGGTTAAGTGCTTCTGGGTTCAATCCCAAGTACAAACAAAATAAAATAAAACAAAACAAAACAAAGAAATAAAAAAAAAGAGATCATGTGATCTGGACACAAAAGGAATTGGTGCTAAGAACCACCCAGCCCTGGGCTGTGGAGCATTCTTTCTGCTCCTTCCAATACAATGCTTAAAAACAGGGACCTGATTTGCATTTCTCTAATTACCAGAGATGTTGAACATTTTTTTATATTTGTTTGTTGAATGTATATCTTCTTCTGAGAAGTGTCTGTTCAGCTCCTTAGCCCATTTATTCATTGGGTTTTTTGTTTTCTGGTGTTAAGCTGTTTTAATTCTTTATATATCCTGGAGATTAGTGCTCTGTCTTATGTGCATGTGGCAAAAATTTGCTCTCAAAATATAGGCTCTCTCCTCACTTCATTGATTGTTTCTTTTGATGAGAAGAAGCTTTTTAGTTTGAGGCCTTCTCATTTATTAATTCTGCATTTTATTTCTTGCACTTTAAGAGTCTTGTTAAGGAAGTCAAGGCATAATCTGAAGTGATAAAGACTTTTTCCTCTATTAGGTGCAGAATCTCTGGTTTATTTCCTAGGTCCTTGATCCACTTTGAGTTGAGTTTTGTGCATGATAAAAGATAGGGGTTTATTTTCATTTTGCTGTATATGGATTTCCAGTTTTCCCAGCACCATTTGTTGAAGAGGCTATATTTTCTTCACTGTATGTTTTTGGCACCTTTGCCTAGTATGAGATAACTGTATTTATGTGGGTTTGTCTCTGTGTCTTCACAGAGACAATACAGACAACAATAAATGTTGGCAAGGATGTGGAGGAAAAGGCACACTCATTTATTGCTGGTTGGACTGCAAACTTGTGCAACCAATCTGGAAAGCAGTATGGAGATTCCTTAGGAAACTTAGAATTGAACCACTATTTGATTCAGCTATCTCACTCCTCAGTCTATACCTAAAGGACTTAAAATCAGCATACTATAGTAACACAACCACATCAATGTTTATAGCAGCTCAATTCACAACAGCTAAACTGTGGAAGCAAACTAGATGCCCTCTAATAGATGAATGGATAAAGAAACTGCTATATATACACAAAGGGATATTACTCAGCATTAAAAGAGAATAAAATTATGACATTTGCAGTAAATGGATGGAGTTGGAGAATATCATGCTGAGTGAAGTAAGCCAATTCCCAAAAAACCAAAGGCTGAATGTTCTCTCTTAAAGTTGATGCTGATCCATAATGGGGAGGACATGGGGAAAATGGAGGAACTTTGATGGGGCAAAGGGGAGGGAGGCATGGGGATTTTTTGAGATTTGGGGGAAGGAAAGATGGTTGAATGAGATGGACATCATTACCCTAGGTACAAGTATGACTGCACATGTGGCACAACACTACATCGTGAACATCCATAGAAATGTAAAGTTGTGCTGGAATTGCATACACTGAATCAAAATTCATTCTACTGTCATATATACCTAATTGAAATAAATTTTAAAAAAGGGACCTGATTCACCTTCTGAATCTGTACACTTTCTCCATAAAGATTGTATAGACCCAATATAAACTATAGTCCTTCTTGGGTCTAGGTAAAGAAATGGTTGCCCTTCTATACTATTCTGCTGTCAATCTTCAAGAGAAATGCCTCCATGTCGATGTTGGTGATGCCTAAGATTCCACTTCCCTCTCAATTTCTAAACTTAGGATTTCCCCTTTTGCCTAAATTTAATATTTCGATTGCTAAGAATCCTTCAAGATTAGGGTTAATGATTCTGAGATTTTTGCAAGTTTCTTAAGTACCCTGGAATTGATGAGAAATAAAATTTCTTTAAACACATAATTCTCCACTTCATGCTGCCAAGTCTATGTTGATTAATCAGTACACTTTGACATTTTTTTCTGCTGCTCTTCTATGTATATAACCTAGTTTAGATGCCAAAGAACTCCAGGGTCAAATAAGTTAGATAGACCTTTCTTTTCCTCTTACCACCTGTTAAAATTACATCCCCAGCCAGGGGATGGGCTCAAAGCTTCCTGCTGCAATAGAAACATTAAAGACCCTTTGTGTTGGGTTTATTATATTTGCATGTTTCAACTTATTCTAAGCTTCGGTCTTCATGACATAACAACTAGGATTCTGTCTCTCATTCACACTTATTTCTTGGTTATGGACCCTTCTTGAAATATTTCTTCCTTTAAAAAAATCTGTGATTGCCAGAAAATGAAATATTTGCATCACATAATTATATAGAGAATTGTACACAAATATTCATTGTTAAAAAAAAAATAAGTAGCCAGGCACAGTGGTACATGCCTGTGATTCCAGAAGCTCAAAAGGCTGAAGCAGCAGGAGGATGGTGTGTTCAAAGTCAGCCTGAGCAACTTAAGGAGGCTCTAAGCAACCTAGCTAGCAAGACCCTGTCTCAAAAAAAAAAAAAAAAAAAAAAAAAAGGATGGGGATGTGGCTCAGGCTCAGTGGTAAAGCACTCCTTATTTAATTCCTGATATAAACAAACAAATAAAATGATGAAAAGTAGTTGTTGATCTGGCTAAGAACAAACTCATTCAGGAGAATAAGAGGAGATATTCATCATTGAACTTAGAGTCCACCTGGGTACTCTAGGATGATGTCATCTGAAGATCCTTATTCTTGACCGGAGGAGGAAGACACCCGGCGACAAGCCAGACCGGAGGAGAAAGATGCCCGGTGCAAGCCAGACCAAGGAGGAAGTCTGGCCCCACCCCATGTGCTAGTCCAGAGGAAGCCCATCAAAGGGGGTGTGTCTACCAGCACGGTTCTGTGGCTGATCCAGGTACCCGGTTTCTAACTCCCCCACCCTTAACTGTGATAACTCAAAATATTTCCTACAAGCTTTTGGGGGTTGTAGCTATCAATGCAAAACAACAACTGTACAGGCACCTGGTTTCTACCTCAGAGACAAGAGTAGGGAAGATACAGGTGGAAGCTCATTTCCTTTCACACTGGCTATACCCACCAACCTGAATACAGAGGCTCAAGCTAGGAATAGACAACACCACCTACTGGAAGCAAGGAAAACAGTGTTCTGAGAGACTTTTTTTTTTTGTCTCTTTCTTTCTCTCTTTTCTTCTCTCTCTTCCACAACTTCAACATATGTGAAACCAAGAACTGTGCATGAACAACCGAATTACGAAGTAATATAATATAGAGGAATTGCATATACCCCACCTTCCCCCCATTTTTTTCTTTATTTCTATCTTACTTTCCTTTTCCTTCTCTTATTTCTCTTTTCTTCCTTGTTATTTTTTTTCTTTTTTTTTATTTGTATTCTCTCTATCCCACATTCAATCTCCTAACTTTTGCTATCTATACATAGAGTAACTATCTAAATACAGATAGGAGGTTGAGTCTATACATTCTTCCATAAATTACCAGTCTATTGGTTAGAGTTCTCAAAAGTTGCTAAGTTAGGTTAAACTCATACCCTCACTCCTTTCCCTCTAAGTATAATATCCTTCGTCTGAAATTAAGTTTTCTATATGCCACCAGATATGGTATGCCTTTTATGAAACTAATGAATATATTCTTAAGTAATAATTAAAACCAATATCTATAGACTTAGAATCTAACTATAAATGTATTAATAATGAAAACTTGTGCTTAGATGAAGTACTATTGATATTGGGAACTGTTAACATTGTCTTTCTCCGCAAAAGAGGGATTTTGGAGCTATACAAGAACAATACAAATATGTAAGGGGAAAAACATTAACACAACAGTTTCACAAAGCTACAAAGAATCATGAGCAGTATGAAAAGACAAGGAAAGAAAGGACCACAAACAATTCAATTGACAATACAGGTCAATTCAACATTAGATGAGGTAATATCTGCAGCTGATGGAATGTCAGACAAAGAGTTCAGGATATACATGCTTCAGATGATCTGGAGTCTCAAAGAAGACATTAGACAGCAAATTCAGACAATGAAAAATCACTTTGACAATGAATTACATAAACAAATCCAAGAAGCAAAAGATCAACTCTATAGGGAGATAGAGGATATAAAAAACAAACAAACAGAAATCCTGGAAATGCAGGAAACAGTAAACCAAATTAAAAACTCAAATGAGAGTAATACCAGCAGAGTAGAACACTTAGAAGATAGAATTTCAGACAACAAAGACAAAGCTTTTCAACTTGAAAAGAACATAGACAGCTCAGCGAGAATGTTAAGAAATCATGAGCAGAACATCCAAGAAATATGGGATAACATAAAGAAACCAAACCTAAGAGTTATTGGGATACAAGAGGGTATAGAGGTCCAAACCAAGGGAATGAGCAATCTATTCAATGAAATAATACTAGAAAACTTCCCAGACTTAATGAATGAAACAGAAATCCAAATACTAGAAGCCTACAGGACACCAAATGTACAAAATCATGAGAGATCCACACCAAGACACATAATAATGAAGATGCCCAACATACAAAATAAGGAGAGAATCTTAAAAGCCACAAGAGAGAGGAAGCAGATTACATTTAGGGGTAAACCAATCAGGATAACTGCTGGTCTTTCAACACAGACTCTGAAAGCTAGAAGATCCTGGAACAACATATTTCAAACGCTGAAAGAAAAAGGGTTCCAACCAAGAATCATGTATCCAGCGAAATTAAGCTTGAGGATTGAAGATGAAATAAAAATCTTCCATGATAAACAAAAGTTAAAAGAATTTGCAGCTAGAAAACCAGCTCTTCAAAACATCCTTGGCAAAACATTACAGGAAGAGGAAATGAAAAATAACAATGAAAACCAACAGCGGGAGGTAGTACAGTAAAGGAAAAACTAAGCATAGAGGAAAAACAAATCATGTTAAGTAACATACATAATCAAATATGACTGGAAATACAAACCATATCTCAATAGTAACCCTAAATCTTAATGGCTTAAATGCACCAATCAAAAGACATAGGCTAGGAGAATGGATTAAAAAAAAGATCCAACAATATGCTGCCCGCAGGAGACTCATCTGATAGGAAAAGACATACAAAGACTGAAGGGGAAAGGTTGGGAAAAATCATATCACTCATACGGACCCCAGAAGCAAGCAGGGGTATCCATACTTGTATCAAATAAAATAGACTTCAAGCCAAAGTTAATCAAAAGGGATAAACAAGGACACTACATACTGGTCAAGGGAACCACACAATAACAAGACTTGACGACCATTAATATATATGCCCCAAACAATGGTGCAGCTACGTTCATCAAACAAACTCTTCTCAAGTTCAAGAGTCAAATAGACCACAACACAATAATCATGGGAGATTTTAACACACCTCTCTCACCACTGGACAGATCTTCCAAACAAAAGTTGAATAAAGAAACCATAGAGCTCCATAATACAATTAATAATTTAGACTTAATTGATATATACGGAATATACCACCCAACATCAAGCGGATACACTTTCGTCTCAGCAGCACATGGATCCTTCTCAAAAATAGACCATATATTATGTCACAGGGCAAATCTTAGCAATTACAAAGGAGTTGAGATACTACCATGAATTTTATCTGATCATAATGGAATGAAATTGGAAATCAATAATAAAATGAGAAAGGAAAAATCCTACATCACAGGGAGATTAAACAATATGCTACTGAATGAACAAAGGGTTACAGAAGACATCAAAGAGGAAATTAAAAAATTCTTAGAGGTATATGAAAACTCAGACACAACATATCGAAATCTCTGGGACACTATGAAAGCAGTACTAAGAGGAAAATTCATTTCATGGAGTTCATTCCTTAAAAGAAGGAAAAGCCAACAAATAAATGACCTCACACTACACCTTGAAGCCTTAGAAAAAGAAGAACATATCAGTAGCAAATATAGTAGAAGGCAAGAAATAATTAAAATTAGAGCTGAAATCAATGAAATCGAAACAAAAGAAACAATCGAAAAAATTGACAAAACTATGTTGAGAGCCACAGCCAAAGGGGCCCCAGCAAACTTCCAGCTGCCAGCAAACTTCCAGCCGCCGGCTGATGATTGGCTCACAGTGGCCCCAGCAACATCTAGCTGATTGGCTCCTCTGCGGTGATGTTCATTGGGCTGTTTCCCTGCCCTTCAAGCTGCCAGCTAATGATTGGCTCACAGTGGCCCCAGCAACATCTAGCTGATTGGCTCCTCTGCAGTCATGTTCATTGGGCTGTTTCCCTGCCCTTCAGACTACGGAACTGCTCATTGGGGGACTTCTTTGGCTCCGCCCAGGCGACCTAGCCAATCGGCCTCAAGAGCAGGAGGATGGTGGGAGGTGGTTGTTGGGGTGTGCGGGAGAGGCTTGTGGAAGCCGGTGGTGGCAGTTGGGCTCTGAGGGTTTTTCCTGAGGAGCTGTTTTGTTTGGCGTTTGTAGTTCTAAAAATAAAGTTTGTTTCTTTTGACAAGTGGCTCCTGAATTGTGCCCAGCCAGACTGCGGCAAAACTAAAAGTTAGTTCTTTGAAAAAATAAATAAGATTGATAAACTGGAAATCCATATGCAACAAAATGAAACTGAAACCCTTTCTCTCACCATGCACAAAAGTTAACTCAAAATGGGTCAAGGAGCTTGATATCAAATCAGAGACTCTGCATCTGATAGAAGAAAAAGTTGGCTCCGATCTACATATTGTGGGGTCGGGCTCCAAATTCCTTAATAGGACACCCATAGCACAAGAGTTAACAACTAGAATCAACAAATGGGACTTACTCAAACTAAAAAGTTTTTTCTCAGCAAGAGAAACAATAAGAGAGGTAAATAGGGAGCCTACATCCTGGGAACAAATCTTTACTCCTCACACTTCAGATAGACCCCTAATATCCAGAGTATACAAAGAACTCAAAAAATTAAGCAATAAGAAAACAAATAACCCAATCAACAAATGGGCCAAGGACCTGAACAGACACTTCTCAGAGGAGGATATACAATCAATCAACAAGTACATGAAAAAAATGCTCACCATGTCTAGCAGTCAGAGAAATGCAAATCAAAACCACCCTAAGATACCATCTCACTCCAATAAGATTGGCAGCCATTATGAAGTCAAACAACAACAAATGTTGGCGAGGATTCGGGGAAAAGGGTACACTTGTACATTGCTGGTGGGACTGCAAATTGGTGCGGCCAATTTGGAAAGCAGTATGGAGATTCCTGGGAAAGCTGGGAATGGAACCACCATTTGACCCAGCTATTGCCCTTCTCAGACTATTCCCTGAAGTCCTTAAAAGAGTGTACTATAGGGATACTGCTACATCGATGTTCATAGCAGCACAATTCACAATAGCGAGACTGTGGAACCAACTTAGATGCCCTTCAATAGATGAATGGATTTAAAAAATGTGGCATTTATACACAATGGAGTATTACTCAGCACTAAAAAATGACAAAATCATGGAATTTGCCGGGAAATGGATGGCATTAGAGCAGATTATGCTAAGTGAACCTAGCCAATCCCTAAAAAACAAATGCCAAATGTCTTCTTTGATATAAGGAGAGCAACTAAAAACAGAGCAGGGAGGAAGAGCATGAGAAATGGATTAACATTAAACAGGGAGGGAAAGGGAGAGAGAAGGGAAATTGCATGGAAATGGAAGGTGACCCTCATTGTAATACAAAATTACATATAAGAGGATATGAGGGGAAAGGGGAAAAATCAAGGGAGAGAAATGAATTACAGTAGATGGGGTAGAGAGAGAAGATGGGAGGGGAGGGGAGCGGGGATAGTAGAGGATAGGAAAGGTAGCAGAATACAACAGTCACTAGTATGGCAATATGTAAAAATGTGGATTTGTAACCGATATGATTCTGCAATCTGTGTACGGGGTAAAAATGGGAGTTCATAACCCACTTGAATCAAATGTATGAAATATGATATGTCAAGAGCTTTGTAATGTTTTGAACAACTAATAAAAAAAAGGATTCTAAAAAAAAGGATGAAAAGTAATACATATATGTGTTTCACATCAAGAAGAGAGAAAGGAGAAAGGAGACTCATGCTATGTGTCTCCCTGGCCCTCTCGGCCACGCACTTCCCTTCTTCAGAGACAGCCACTGTGATGAGTTTCTTGGGTCAGGGCTGCCATTACAACTAATCAAACAACTCACCTGAAGAGATGCAGTGGATTCTGAAAGCTCCATTTATGTATTCAAAGAGAGAGAATTTATAACACTACATTTCAGCAAAATTTCAAACACCAACTCTGTATAGGCTAAGAAAATTATAGAGGCAATTTTCTCACATTTCCTAATTAACTTTCTTTAGCTTAAAGAACTGATTACCCTGTTCTTGAAACTATTTCTTAATCCTTTCCTGAGTTGGAAATCCTTCAGGGGCTCCCCAAAACTGACAAAGTAAAATCTATCCCTTTTATCATTCACCCTTTCTACCAAAGCACACATTTTCCAGGCCTCCTAATCAAGAGTTTCCGACTTCAGCTTTGTTCTCTAGCTCCGCATCGCTGCTTCTCCTTTGGAGTGATTTTGTGCATATGGGCTGGATTTTGTTCCTAGACTGCGCTTAACCCTCCTTGACTTCTTAATAAATATCTCCTCATCCTTAAAGACACAACCAGATCTCACCTCCTTCAGGAAGATTATTTTTCCTCCTCCTCCCTCTTCCAAAGTGAATTTTCTCTCCTCTCATCACATCCGTCTCTCAATATTTATTATTGTACTCACAACACTGCATTTTTCCTCATGATCAAAGAAAGCTTTGCTGATTCCCAATGTATGTGATTCATCAAGGGGTTGTGTGATGTTGTTTATTCAAATCTGTTCACAGACAGGCAAGAAGATGAAATTACCTCTTAAATTCTCCATTTATCCTCTTGAATTTGATTATGGTTTCCAACGATAGGAAAACCCACTCTGGTTCTATACTGTGAGGTGCATTTTGATGGTTCACCTGTGTGCTATTCCTATTGGAATGAACTCCATTTGAAGTCAAGGGCCTCTGCTCACTATGACACCTCCTTCCCTGTCCCCACAACCATCTGCTCGGTTTTCTAGCCAAGACCTTTCCAATATATAGCTTGCTTCCTTACCTCCTGCCTGCAGGTACTACTTCTTACTTCCCAACTATCTATTGATTCTACCCCAATTTGGCTCATGCATCTCATCTTTTAAGGTCCACCTAAGCTGCCTGCTCCTTTCAGGTTCCTCTGCCACCTGTGCTGACTTTGCTCTACCCTCAGGCCATTCTGTATTCCCACGACTTTCTGATCCTGTCCCCATAAACTCCTAAGCTGCTGGGGGTCAAAGGCCATTCCTCATCTTTATATTCATAGGAATTACTGAGCCTGGCCCAGGTAAACCTTGCTGAACACTTACTAGCAGGGGTATGTAAAGAGTTTTATGTCCCTTCAATCATCTGCCTCTGCCCCCGGTTCTGATTCTTGGTGGTCCTTTATTACCTAACCCTCTCTTCTACCTCTACATAGGACAGAGTCACTTCAGTAAGACTCCTTAGCCTTATCCATCTGATGAGCTACTCTGGTGGTTCCTACCTGTCTAACTTCACCAATGAGCAGCCTCTAAATTAGATGACCCTCTTTGAGTAACCAGAAGTGAGAAACTATTTACTTAGAACTCTTTCTTCTTATTCCAGCTAGCTCCAAGGTGACTATTCTTCAGTCTTTCAAACTTCAGCATACCTTGAAGCTCCTTCTGGGTCATGGCTATACGCTACGATGGGCTCACAGCTCAGAATCTCCCACGTTAATAAGAGAAAGAGATTCAGTGCTAATAAGTTGAGATTTGGTATACAGCATATTTGATGGTCTGTTCTTAACTTTTACCTTGATTTTAAATATTTTTTCTAAGATAGTTGACATATTAAAGTATATACTTTAAAAAGCAAAAGATGTTTATAATATTCTTACATCTGGGGCTTACATGTTGCTTGATGGTCATTCTGCAGGAGAAACTCTTTCTTTCATTCCCATCACCTCTCTGTGGGGGATAAACATAGTTCTAAGTCTAGCCTTGACCTCTTTGTCTTTCAGTCCTACTGAGATTCACCACCTGACATCTAGTGAGAAAAAATCTTACAACATGGATAAAACCTACTTATCTTTTTCCTAAAACAAAGTCTCCAACTTTCCTGACAGAACTTGGCACCTCTTTCTGTCTTATCTCCTACAATAGTTATTCTCTGGAACATAAATTTTGGCAAGTAATTAATTTCTGTTCTGCAGGTTCTATAAGTAATTTAAATTTGTAAATTTTATCTCTGAGACAATTTATAGAACTTTAGGGCATGGAGTAGAGCCCATTCTTTCCTATTTCCCTAGCCACAGTAACAGTGCCAAGTTCAAAGGAAGTATTCAATACATGCTTTGAATTAAAATTGGATAAAACAATATTTTAGAGGTGATCCATGATCCTTCTCAGAACACGTTATGGTTTCTAATATAAGAGCCATTGTAACAATAGCAACTTCTTGTTGAAATCTCTTCCTTTTACTCAGCTCATAGTATCTTCCTGGTTTCACCACGTTTTCCTTCAAAGGATATCTTGGAGAGGAGGTAAAAGCAGAACTTTTTGATGTACCTGGGCTAGAAAAACTGACAGCTGTCACTTCAGTTATATTTGTGATAGGTAATGCCCTTCACCCTGCAATGCTCATGGAAATGAGAAAATGAAGATCTATGGAGGTTGAAAAAGAAAAAAATATGCAACAATATCTATCCTTGTCACAAAGCCCCTACTAGCTACTTGTGGGACTGGGCCACAAGCATGCCTCCTTCTGCAAAATGTAAGGAACATTTCTCCAGATTCATACCTTTGCAGTAAGCCAGCAGTAATGCCTCAGCTCTGGGTGAGTCAGTAACTTTATATCTTCCACCAAGGCACTAGGCCAGAGTGGGTTTCTGTTCCTTATCTCTGATCTGAAATGAATGCTAAAATAAATGGTGCCATGTTTGCCAAATGACAGGTAGTTGGATCCAGGAAACCCAAATTAAGTGATGCTGAAAGAATTTCTCAAAAAGCTATGCAGAAAATAAAAGCAATTAAGAGTAATCCATTAAAGAACTCTTGCCAGGCAAATTCCCATCTATTCCTAGTTAATGGTCACAGATATCTTTGCAATTGAGATTAATCGGTGCCCATTTTTCCAATGGGAGTAAACCCCCTTCCCACAAAGAGCACTGCTCTTAAATGGCATGTCTGAACTTGGTTGTCACCTATGCAACTTCCACATGCACTTTTTCCAGCTCTCTGTGACACTCTACGCTATTGTAGAAGAGAAAAAAAGGAAGTAGATTAACAAGAAACCAAAAGGCAGAATTTTATTAGCATATATATTTCGTGCATGTAGGAGAGAGAACTAACGAGAACTTTCAAGGAGGAGACTTAAAGTGCTGTCTAGTATACTTCAAGAAGGAACAATACATTTTTAGAGATATGACAGGCAAAAGACCTTGAGCTTCCAGAAGTGGCAACTGTGGGATGGCAAATATATAGGAAACTCATGGGAACTAAGGGCTAGTAAGTAAAGTTCGTTAGGCAGATTCCTCTGGTGCTGTTTCCAGGACCATCAAAGCTCCAATGTCTTCAATCCTGGTAGAGAAGCAAGGAGGATGCATACCTTTATAAATTTATATCCTGCTAAATTATATTTGTCTAAAAGACTTTAGGGGGGAGGGCAGAGAGCTTTCTCACATTTGTTTTTTATCAATTTTCTCCAGCTCAAAATAATCCTTATACCAAAGTGACATGTTTTGGGGCTGGTGTATTCTGCTACCCTGCATTGCAGAATAAGCCATCCGAAAGAAGTTTAACCCACGGTGCACAGTGAACTGTTTTAGTCAAAATACTGAATGATTATCAAAGTGCTGAACTTTGCTAGTTTGGGGAAGCCTGGCTGTCACACCTTAGAAGTACTTTGCCAGCTGAGATGGACTTCTTTCAGAAAAGAGATAAACGAGAATTCATTCACTTTTGAGTTAGCCGGGAACATAGCAATCTTGTCACAAAAGCATCACTAATTTTAAAATAATTCTGAACATGGGCCTCAAATTTCCTAGATGAAGAAGAATGTTCATCAGGAGCTCAGGAAGCAGAGCTCTTTCTTATAGGTGGAGGAGGAACAAAGGGGCAAGGCCATCTTCTGCCTTTTGCAGAGCGGTGGTGGCTGTACTGTTTGCTTTTCCTTAACAAATGGCCGTGTATTGGGTATTTTTAAATGCAGAGTCTTTTAATCTGCTGCTGTTTCATTTCTTGTGCATTTTAATAGGTGTGTTTAGTTTGATCCTTACCACTTAATGGGAATTAATCTAAGAGGGCACACACTTTAATGAATAAGGAAAATAATAAAATAAAAGGACTAAAGTTAAGCTGGTCCCTGTCTGGGCTACTTGGTGAGAACTTGCTCACTCAGAGACGCCTCCTTGCCTGGTCTCCACCAGCAGTGCCCAAAGCTCAGTGGGAGGTCTGCACCAGAAAAAAAGGATGTGATAGAAAGATGGATTGTGTACATGGAATTTGGGGGTAAGTTCATGAGACTGAACAAAAATTCTAGGTGTGTGAATTCTATATGGTTTGAAATAAAGTTGAAATTGGACAGTGATAAATGTCAGCAGGCAGCTTAGATAATTGAGACCAAATATTAATTTGGATTTTGACAAGGATCTAGGTATCACAGATGACATGAACCACTCTTTTGGGTGGATGAAAATTATCCTCTGTGATCCTAGGCAAATTGGTAAACTGAGAAAAAGAAAATGTTAGCTGTTGCAGAATAAACCACAGGAACAAAGCCTAACAAAAAATAAATAAACATAATCAAACCCCAGAGTATTTGTGTAGAAAAGAGAGAATCGAAGTAGGAACTGAGTGTCAGCACTCACCAAATATCCTTTAAACAACCAACTCGTGCTCTTGGTTTTCCAGGGCAGTGATGTAACTGGCCAATGGGGTATGACAGACAGGGATGGCAACTCTTCCCAGGTGGCCCTTTCACTCCCCCTTCATCACGGCTTTAGCCCCATATTCCTGCATGACAATCTTGGAGGCCAATGTTATAATCAGACTTTGTCCGGATATATATTGAATTTTGCTTATGGCAAGAAATTAATCTTTTTGGCATTAAGTCATTGAAATTTTTTGAGCCATGACTGTGGCAGCGAAAAAAAAAATAGCTTATCTTGATTAATACAAATTTACTGGAGTCTTTGGATACTTTGAACTTAGACTATGAGTGTTAATGTAAATTAACATTGAAGAAGAACAAGACAAGATATAGAAGGGATGATTATGATAATGTAGATAATGGGAAAACCAGACTGACTTTCATAGTTGCAAAACGTGGAAATGATCTACCAATGGACGACTCTGGATCATCTCTTTTTAAGGACACTTGGCAGACAATCAGAAATTATTAATAATAATAATAATATTGCACTGTATGGTGCTGTATATATTCAGAGCATATTTTCATGGTAACTTAAGCAAAATTCTTAAGGGAACTAGAGGTGACCAGATTATGTCATGGAGTTTTCTTCTGACGATTTAACAATGAAAATAGGCTCCATCTATGTACCTCCAGCATTTTACCCACAAGAGGCTTCGCTCCATCCTATCTTTGACCCCCTCCACAAAGAAAGCAGCTTCCATAGGTGACAAGGAACCAAGCAGTCCAAGGAATGCCCAGGGAATGGCCTTTGCTTATCTTACAGCATCTCCTGTCTGTCCTTCAGGCAAATGAGTCATCATCAGAATCTCACCAGTGAATCATGGGGCTCACACTACAGATCCTGCCTTTCAGCATGCCCAGAGTGAACCATTATGCTTCAACCCAGTATAAAATAATCCCAGTGACACCAGCTGGCCTGTCAGATGGGGCCTAGATAGCACTAAAATAAACACCGCTTAATTTGGTGGGAGATCCATCAAAAACAATAAAGATTGGTGTAAAAAACAAGCCATTAGTTATTGATCTGATATATTACAGTTGCTTTGAAAATAACTGAATTTCACTTTTGCCCTTTAATTTCTCCATCTTAATCACATTCTGTCAAGACTGGGGCACACATATTATGCATTAAAAGGTCAAGAGTACCCTTGTGTGTTACCTGACCCCAAACTGAGATGTGTCCCAGACACTGGCACATATGCATTCAAAATTGCCCACATATAGACCTCTGTGAACTGAACAGCCAGAAAAATGCAGTTGATGTGGTTCTAATCTCTAAAGCAAATGAACAGCCCAAGATATGAAAAAAGATCATCTGTAACAATATTCCAGATTTGTTAACATCTTTTCCAATTAAATTCTATATCCAAACTAGAGTGAGATATTCTCTGGGATCTCTGGGGACACCAATTTCTGGCCAGACTTTCTTGGGTGAAGGACACACACTTTTTTGTCACTGTTATAATCAGGCTTAGTCCTAATTGTAAGTCTTTCTTCTACTTTGATGGGGGCTGTATTACGTAGGGCCTCTGCTTAAGTCCTGCTGTTTTCAGGGCCTCTTCATTGCTGTCTTTGACCTGTGGAAAATGGGGGGTTTGGCCCCTCCAGTACTGTACCTGGAAAGATTTTCTTTACCACTTAGGGTGCTTTTACTTTCATTTTGGACACACAATTGAGATTTCTCTTGTGGAAAAAAAAATGTGGCACTTACCTTCTCTCCAAGGATCCAACATTATTAAGATTTCAACATGACCATAACTATAAACAAGTTACAAAATGGCCCTCAGAAACGCTCTATGAATCTCATCTAACTGCTTTCTTTGGGCTTTCTTTCTTCTCTGGTTTTCTCTTTGCACACAGTGCACACTAGCAATCACACACACACACACAAGATTGCTATACAAATAGTAAATTTCATGAAAATTTGCTCCTCGTTCGGATTCCATGAGCTTCTCTAGTTGGCCTTTCCAACTCAGGTTGCACTTATTCCTTCATTTATTCAGTATCAATTATTGATGTAGAAATAACTGAAGACCAATTGAATAGGAAAAGCAAAGGTTATTTATTCTGAGCTTGCTGCAGCATGGGAATGAATCACTGTTTCTTGTGTTTTGACAGAGATTTAAGGGCAGGCAGAGGAATGGGAAGGCCTCCAGGGGAAGCTGCAGGTATGAACAACTGAAGGCTCTGAGTGTGGAGGAGCTGGGAGCTGGTTAACTAAAAGCAGGAACCTGTGTGTTTGGTTAGGAGTATGTTTCTGGCTCTCTCTGGTTGGTCCTAAGTTGAACGTGGAAACAAAAATTAAGAAAGCTGTTAGTAATTAATCAGGTCCTGGCCATTGGGACCTATTGTTAAGGAAATTATTGTTTAGCTTCCTAGATTGTCACTGGAAATAGCAACCTGACTTCCAGAAAGTCTGACATATGGCAGGCTGGCTCCCTGGGTTGTTTATTGTAGTAGATAAGGTGTTGATTTCCTGGACAGGTTGCTATAGGTTGTGGGTGAAAGTTTTTATATGTAGTGGGGCTTTGGTCTATTTATATGTTCAGTCTGCCAGTGAGGACCAGCTATGTGTTAGACAGTCTAGGTGCAGGTATAGGTTGTATACATGTAAGCAAAAATGATAGATTTTACATTAAAGCATGGATTTTATGTTCCAGTGGAAATGACAAGCAATCAAAATAAACAAATGAAATGCCAGCTCATTATAAGATTTCTTAAACAATAAGGAGGGTGAGATAATAGTTAAAGATGGAATTGTTCCTATTTTAGAGAGTGGCCAGAGGAGGCCTCTCTGGGCGGGTGGCTGATATCTGAGTCTTCATTCTCCTCTCTGGCTTATTTTGCTTGTACCCACAATGCATTTTTGTTATTAGTAACATAAAGAGAATGCCTTATTCTCAGAGTCAAAACCTTGAAAATGTCAGAGTTGCTCTATGATTCTGTAGAAGGACCTTAGGAACAGGATCTACTGAGACTTCATTCCACATGTATGGTGTGGCATTGGAAAAACAACACTTCTCTTTATCTTCAGTTTATTCATAAGTAATAAGGCAATAAAATGCCTTCTTTCACTTGGTATGATTTTTTTTAAAAAATCAGTAATTCACTTGACATGCAGTAGAGCATCTCAATAATTTTGGCTAATCCCACCTGACATATCTGCTGTATTGTGATCCCTGGGTGTTCCAGAAACATGGTACAAAACCTTCATGGTCCAAGGGAATATTTAGGACACAATCCATCCTGTACTCTTTTTGCTAACTGCAATATGAACAGATGCCCATCTCCTGTGAAAGGGCAGGCCACTCAGCATACTCATGCCCTTGGGTGAAAAAGAGGGAAGTAGCTAGCCAGGGCTTTATCCTTTTTAGCACTGTTATCTTGGGCATTTTTCTCAGGCAATCAGAGTTGCAAGAATCATTAGCCCTTCTGAGAAGGATAGTAACACATCTCTACCAATGGTCACTTCCTGCCAGAGGCCCAGGCACTCACAGAAAATGACAGAGTCAATATTTTATGGACTGTGAAGGCCATCACAGAATTATTATAAATACCTTTACTGGAGAGACAGCAGATTATTGAGAAAATCTGAAATTATCATCTGAGAAGAACTCATAAATTCTGAAATGTATTTTCAAAGTAATGTTAGCTCCAGGGACTCCCATACTAGGTCAAGAGCCTTTGTACATATATATATATATATATATATATATATATATATATATATATATATACACACACACACACACACATATATATATTGTATCAAAATTTATAATTTCAAAAGTCTACACTGTAGAAGTATATCTCCATCCACATCATGACAGTACCTGGAGAACATGTTAAAACACTGATTTTGGGGGTGGAGCTAGACAATTGTAATGCTGCTGATGGCCTGGGGACCACACTTTGAGTGGCACTGCTTTATAGGCCAGCATGCAGAACACACATATTCTCAAACCAAAAAGCTCAAAGAATACGTGTTGTATACAAAAGGCAACATGGAAGATGTAATTCAGACCCTTGGATGTTAAACTTTCAGCATATGTCATAGATTTACAGACACATTAAGAGCATCTATTTCAAATTGGCACTGTCTTAAGAAAATACAGAATGTCTGTTTCCCTGAACTACATGCCACTTTCCCAAATGGTCTAATTAGTTCCATTTTTCAAAGATGTTATAGAGATAGAAAAATCCCTTCATTTCTTTTTTTTATCAGCATAGCTAAGTCCCAAAGAGGAAGAAAAAGGATACAAAGCATCAATGCAGACCACTACCAGGGCCAGATGCTAGCATCATCTCTTTCCTCCCAAGTCCCCTCCCTAGCCCAGGCAAGAACTTTGCAGGACTATGGTGTACTCAGAAGATGAGGCTCCTGGCCCCTGCTACCTGATTCATCAGGTAGCAATCTGAAGGAAAGAAAGCAACTTTAAAAGAGGCAGGGGACTTTGTCTTTGATGTTATAGAGAAGCTTACAGCATCTTTCATTAATATTTTTAAGGAAATGGAAAGATATCAACTAATCCACACAGTGTGGCCCAGTGGGACCATTTTCAAGGGTTACAAACTACAGTTAATAAGCCTGGGGTGATCCTGTCAGGAGCAGCTGTTCAGTTTCCTTTGCGAACTCAGGATTATTCCTTCATTTCTCTTAATTACTCAACAGTGTTAACTCAATCAATGAAGTTAACAGCATTCAAATTAGGAAGCCACTATTGAGATTAAAATAATACATTAATACCTCTCTTTTCAGGCCTAATAAAGCCTGAAAACAATCAAATTTACTCTCTGTTTCTTATTTCTGAAGTTGTTGGTATTCCCATCCTGCAGGCAGCAAACTCAGGTGCAAATGTCACCCTTGTCCTTTTTTGCCTCTGTCTTTTGCCTTATGTACAGAATGATGCCATGTCGCTCTCCTCTTCTGCCCCACTTATGCCTACATATGGTTTTTCCTAGTGAAGATATTGTGATTGAAATGATAGTTCAAAAAACAAAGAAAACATTTAAAAATCCCTCCCACTTTTGTGGCAGAAGGAATTCTAAATTGGAAGTGAGGACACCCAGAATTTTATCTCAGTTCTTAACTATCAAGGGACATGATCCTGTACAAGATACTTGACTTCTGAGCTTGTTTTTCCTTAGCAATAAAAATATGTACTTGGTTCCCCCTCAGTTTTAAAGATATTTCTTTGTCATACATTTTTATTTCAACCTGTAGAAGAAGAAGCTGCATTCATTAGGTTTCTGATCTACGCAGGGTCTTTTTTTGGTGGCTTTTATTCTTCCCCACGTGATACACACTATCCTTCCAGGTCAAAGATAACTTCTCTTATCTCTGATGGAATTGTTTACATGGCTTCATAAACCATGTGCTGTACACAATTCATTCATTCATTCATTTATTCAATTATACATTCATTTACTTCTTGAATATTTTCTTGAATATGGGGTTCCATAGACGAAAACAAAAGTCTAGAGTTTATCTGTGGCCTGACAGTAAATCACCAAATCTGAATTTGTCCTTTCCCCTAGAGAATTGTGTGTTCAGCCATGTCTCATTTCTAATTTCCAAACTCATAGGGATACAAATTCTTGACTCCTTGGCTGAGATGAAATTAACAGATTAAAAAATAAGGTAGGATTCAAAATTGCCTGCCTCAGGTTTGACTCATTTTGGTGAGCACTGCCCCCTGAGCCTTAATGGGTATCATAAGTATGTGCCTCTGTGGCAGCTGTGGATCAGGCTTAATGTGGGTGAATCCACATGATCCAGACTTTCAGCTTCTTTGTGGAGCTTCTATTAATTCAAAGGGAAGTGGTTGGAGGCTGGCAATCTGCTTGGAATGAAAAACTTGAGACATTCATGTTGAGAATCAGACAAAATAGTCTATAAACATAGTTTATTATTAAGCATACTTTAATTCACATTTAATAAAGTTGAAAAACTGTTTTGATCCTTTTAAGAGAGAGTTGGAGAAGTAGAAATATGCTGTAGGGGGGTTGTATGTCATACATAGTAGGTTGAAGATAGGTAATATGTGCCATCAGAGCTGATAATACCAGTGATAGGATATCTACCTGTTGGAAAGGCAGACTCTTCCTAAGTTTTCTGATATGATGTACAAGGGATAATTGAATTTAGCTAAAGTGCTTAGTTTAAGAGTAGAAAGATTTGGAGAAGACACAATGTCTTTGACCAAACATATATGAATGGCTCTCATAGCGAAGGAAGATTTGAAGTGAAGGGGAAGAATGCCAAAGATAAGAACTTATTTTGTCTCAATATAAGAAAAGCAAGTTACATCAATTGCAACTATCTTCTAAAAAAATGAGCTTCCATGTGTAGTAAAGAGTTCTTTGTCACTGAAGATGTCCAAGACAAGATGTTCAAGTGTCATTTTTGGATAGAGATTCATGCATGATGACAAAAGACTTTGGTTACGGCTTTTTAAAAATATCCCTACATCTTGCATTTTCAATTAAACTAAAGTTCAGTGATATTTTATTCTTTGTAAATTTATCTCACTCTGCCTCATTTCTTTTACAGTCTTGGAACATCCTCCCCCATGGCTTTGCCAATTCTGTTTTCCCTCTTTTGTTTCCCAATGAGCTGTGGCGATCTCCTTCTTATCAGCGTATGTAAATTTTGTTCAATTTAATCTAGCTCAGTGAGCATTGGCTCAGCTCCTGTTGTACTTAAGCTCTGTGATAACTATAATGGAAGGCATGAAGATGAACAACGTGGTATCTTGAGCTTCGGGGAATTTGCAGGAGTCTGACAAAGGGAGACGACATGTCCAAAAATAGCTATTACATGAGACAGAAGATAACTATTACAACTTACAAAAGTTAGATCACATCTACTGGAATTGTCTCAGGGAAGAGATAGATAGCATCTGAGGAGGACCTTAAAGATTATGGAAGATGGATTTCAACACTCAAAGACAGAAAAAGATGGACATTTCTTGCAGAGCTAGCAGCCTAAGGAAAGACAGAGGAGCAGAAAAGACTCGGATGTGTTGGGGACCAGGGACAGCACATCTGGCAGGGCAAATGTCAGCATGACAAGATGGGAAAAGCAGGTCTGGGACATCAACTGAAGAACCTTGAAGTTCAAGGAAAGAAATTTTTGCTTGTTACAATTCAAGAAGCTGTAGCAGAGAATTTTTTTTCTTTTTTAAAAATTTATTTATTTATTTTTATTGATTTTGTAGCAGAGAATTTAAGGTTTAACAGTGAAACAGTATGGTAGGAGTCATTCTTAAAGGGAAATTAATGTGCTAGTTTTATTGAGGAATGATTAAAGTGGAAACAGTCAAAAGTAGGAGAATCGGAAGACACTGTGATAGTTTGAGAAACAGCAAGATTTTAAAGACAGAAGCACCTGTCTTTGACAATGCAAAGGAGACAAAGAATCTGGTTTTAAATTTGTTGTTGTTGTTGTTAAATACACATTGTATTCAGGAAAGAAATTCAGAAAATATGAGGAAGAACAAAGAAGAAAATTAACACTGCCAATAATTCCACCAATCTACAAGAGATTAACATTTTAATGTATATCTGTTCTTTCAATTATTTACCTACACTTTTTCTTATAAATCGAGATAATATCAGCTTTGTGTATTTCAGTTGGCCACGTATCACAATTATTCACGTCAAGAAATACACTTTTATATACCATGCTAATAGCTGCCGAGTATCTTACAAATACATGTATTTTAATTTATCAAATGAGTTCCCTATTTGGATTCTTAGTGGTTTCTGATTTTCCCATGGTGTAGTACTGCTGCCACGGACACCTGTGTATATTCATTGTTGACATACCTTCTGATTACTTTCTTACATACATTTAGAAAAGCAGAGTGGAGTCAGAGTTTACTGCTGGATTCTCTGTAATTGTTCCCTGCTTTTCGTTTAGACTTTGACTCCTGAATTTTTGCTGAGGCCTGGATGCCTGCCATATATCTCACCTTTTCCCAGCCACCTCTTCAACCAGAAGCTCTAGGCATTGGAAGTGAAGTAGAAGTCTGAGGCAGGATAGATTAGGACCCTTATCCCAGGTCCCACTCTACCTCAATTAGCAGGGCGGACCTGAAGGAGCCTAAGGATCTTCTTTTATCCCCACCCCACCCCTCACCCCCAGCCCATTGAGTTATCAGAGGAGCTAACTTCCCCAAAGTATAGACAACAAAGTCCTGTTTTTTGAAAAGATTGTCCAACATTCTGAAGAGCATGTGCAGAGATTTGTCACACACACAATAAGCATTATGGGTAAGGCATGGAAATCCGTCGATCACCATTATTTTGGCATAAACCACTTGTAGCAAAAAGCCAGCTAAAGGTGAACAAAGAATCAGAAGCACATAGAAGCCCATATCCACTCTGAGTCCACATGGAAATGTCTTTGTTCTGTGTGTGTTGTAGACTAGCAGTGTATCTTCCTCCAATAAACTCTCTTTACTGATTTTCTTGGTGAATTCTTCTCACTGTCCCATACCAGTTGTGTTTAGATATGAGGTGTCCCCAAAAAGAGGTGAAATGATTGGGTTTTGAGAGTTTTAACCCAATCAGTGTTTTAACCCAATCCCCTAAAAGACATTAACTAAGTAGTGACTGTAGGCAAGCAGGGTGTGGCTGAAGGAGGTGGGTCATTGGAGTGTGACTTTGTGGTATATACTTCGTCCTTGGTGAGAGAAGAACTCTCTCTGCTTCCTAATAGCCATGTCCTGAGCTGCTTTCCTCCATGACATTCTTCCAACATAATGTTCTGCCATACCTCAGGTACAGAGCAAGGAAGTCAGCCTTCTATGGACCAAGACGTCTAGAATTGTTATCCCCAAGTAAAATGTTTCTCTTCTAAAATTGCTCATGTCAGGTCTTTTGGTCACAAAAAAAAAAAAAAAAAAAAAAAAAAAAAAAAAGCTGTTTAAAACAAGCTGACATCCAAAGTTTCCATAATAAAGTGTATGTCTAAAAAGTGTTACGAGGTGAAGTCTGCTTGCTGCCTTTTTCTGACAGAGTGTTTTCTGATGGTTAGAGCCAAAAAAGCCACCAAACACCTGAGAATTCTTTGTTTGTTTGTTTGTTTGATATTAGGGAATGAACCCAGGGGCACTCTGCCTCTGAGCTACATCCCCTGACCTTTACTTTTCAAATTTTTATTTTGAGAAGGGTTCTCACCAATTTGCTCAGGCTGACCTTGAACTTGCAATCCTCCTGCTTCAGCCTCCATAACAGCTGGGATTACAGGTATGTGCCATGACCTACCAAGACCTGAGACGTTTTTACTGGGGTGAATTGAACAATAAGATAGAAGGTGGGTCTACAGCATCTCCATAGGGTCTTGCACTACCCACTCCAGAAAGAAGGAAAAATTCTCTTTATTTTTTCTAAGTCACTTTAGAAGATTTTTTTTTAATCACATACAGTTGAATTAATTCTAACTAAAACAGTGGCTTTGAAAGTTTGCACATGTTTAAGGCTTCCTGTGTAAATTGCCAAATTTGAGTCCAAAAAGGGTGTGCTGATGAATATTCCTACCAATAATGTGTCAATTGGGGTCCCATTCTCCATTTATCCAGGTAACACAAGGTCTTATAATTCTTTTTAAATTGTTGCCAATTTGGTAGTTGATAAATGATCTCTCTTTGTTTTAATTTGCATTTCCAGGATCATCCTTCTGAACCTTTTCCCCATTCTCTTTTATTCTCCCCTGATACAACCCTCTTTTTGATTAGAGATGCTGAGACATCATCCATGTTAAAAACATGGCTCTGATGATGAACTACTTGGCTTTGTTGTCATTAATATCTTTCTGTCTCCCATTCAAGAAAGCAGGACTTCTGATCCAAAGACAATGCCCCCAAGGCTCTTGCCTTGCTTTTCACTGATGAATTTCCCTCTCTGACCTCCTGTTCTGCCTGGGTGCAGCAAGTTCAGCTGTTCGTTTTAAGTGATCAGGCTATTTTATAGCTTTAAGAGGAATATTAGGGTACAAGTAGCAGGTAAATTGAGCAAATCCCAAATACACAGAATTTCAGCATTCATGGTTGCATTTATTTCTCCTTGCCTCTTTTTGCCTTTGTCATCTCTTCCTCTCACTTATCTACCTGGCCAGCCTATGGTATCCTCTTATATATACCCTCTCTCTATATATATTTGCAAAAACTGTGATGTGTGATTTGAGAATTTCAAATGTGAGAATAATTGATTGGAACCTATGATTGTCTAACTTTTGATTAACAGATTGACCTAGGAGTATTCAGGGAACTGCCACTGAGGAAAATGTTCTAGCCTGTGAATTTATTGCTATTCAACAAATTTTGACATCGTGGAAAGACATAAACATTTTTGGTCTACCTTAATGACTCTGGAATAAGTTTTCTTCAGTGATCCGTCAAAATTGTTCTCTTTGCATTCAAAGAAAGAACCCCCATTGTATAGCCACTCTAGACTTTTCCCTTAAAACCCCCTTTCTTTTCCTATAATGATCATGACCATAGGGAAAAAAACTGATTAAAAGACAACAAAACAAAAATAACAACTTCAAGAATAAATAATGCTTAAAAAGTAATAGAGAAAAAGTCCTAATACAAACTTTCTGACATTCATAATATATGTCACTCATCCTCTTCTCTCTCTCTCTCTCTCTCTCTCTCTCTCTCTCTCTCTCTCTCTCTCTCTCTCTCTCTCACCCTGGTTCTGTTTGTTTGTTTTCCCCAATACCTATTCTTATCAGCTCTGCTTCCCTCCACAGCATCTTCTTGCAGATACATTGCCCTGGACAGGGTCATTTCTAAATGCACATCTGCACACTGATCATCACTTCTTATTACCTGCATTGCCATAACATTAGCATCCAGAAAATTCAATTGAGTTTTGAGTAGCATGACCCTGACCCACATGGGCTTCTTCCAGATCCAGTTATGAGTTTTAGTAAAGGTAAGTAAAAATAGTGGTGTACTATTTTTTCCATTATCTCTCTCTTTACAAATCATACCACTTAGGATTCCCTATTCTGTTATCTTCCCTAAAGACTTAAGAAACTGCTATGAGTTCATCCTGGAACTTAGATTCTTTCCCCCATGTTTTACCTGACATTCTTCATTTTTCTCCTTCTTTTTGGTACTGGGAATTAAATCAGGGGAATTTACCACTGAGTTATATCCCTACATCTTTCTATTTCTTTCTTTCTTTCTTTCTTTTTTTTTTTTTTTTTTGAGACAGGTTCTTGTTAAGCTATTGAGGATCTTGCTAAGTTGCCCAAGCTGGCCACAATTTGTAATCCTCCTGCTTCAGTCTCCTGAGTAGGTGGATTATAGGCAGGTGTCAAGAGCCCTGCTGATAGTCTTCATTGATTTGCATTAATTCCTGTTAATATAAGAAGTTATTTGGTATCCACTGAAAAACCAGCCTCTATCTCAGAGCAAAGCCTGTCCAAGGAAGGGACATGGCCTTTGTCCTTGGAAAAACCCACAGAGCACTCCTAAGCACATTCCCACCCTGCTAAATTGTTTATCTACAAATAACAGGAGAGATCTGCTGCGCCAGGCGTCCCAGATTCAGTCAGGCTAGGTGGAGATCCATAGCAACCCTCTAGCAGCCACCAATCAGCATGAGACAGGGAAATACCTGGGATGCCAGATGACCCTCCCAGTAGTTTATGGTGGTTGATAACATGTTGGGAAACCATGTAGTTCAGCACGTACGCCCCTCATGGCTTAAACCAATCAGTTCAAATGAATAGCCCTTTTGTACTGACCAATCACCCCTACCCAACTTGTTCCCGCCAGTGAATGTGCTAATCATGTTTTAGAGTTATTATTTGATTTTCCCTTGGTGTGTGATGATTTGCTAAGAGATACTATGATGTATGTGAAGTCCCTGCCTTCTCCAAAGAATGTATAAAACTGCTGCAAACCCTGGGCTCGGGCCTCTCAGCATCACGAGTTGCTGTGTGTGCGTGGAGGACCCAGCTAGCTCGCAATAAACACCTCTTTGCTGCTTACATTGATCATGGGTCTCTGGTGGTCTTTGGGGGTCCCAAATTCGAGCATAACACCACTACCATACTCAATCACTTTGCATGGTCTAATTCTCAAGATAAATTTATGAGGCAAATGGTATTAGTAGCTCCATCTCTTGTCCCCGGTATTAGGGATTGGACTCAGGGACACTAGACCACTGAGCCACATCCCCAGTCCTATTTTGTACTTTATTTAAAGACAGGGTCTCACTGAGTTGTTGAGAACCTCATTTCTGCTGAGACTGGCTTTGAACTTGCAATCCTCCTGCCACAGCTTCTGGAGGTGTTGGGATTACAGGCATGCACCATTGTTCCCAGCAGTAGCCCATCTTAAAAGAGAGTACACTGAGTCTCAAACACCTGCCAGTAGGTGGTGGAAACAGGATTGAAATCCTAAAAACCTAAAATGGTTTGCATATCATCAATGAGACTCTTCTACCTTTTCCTAATTTCCTTCAGCTTTTCCTCTATGAGCCCATTATTCTTCATTTTCATATTGCTCTTTGCCAATCTGACACCTTTGTTGGAAAGACTTTCTGCTATATACATATCAACTTGCATTAGACTGAACTCTTGACCAGTAAAATCCTGTAAGTTTAACAACATCAAAGCAACAATTTGGTTTTCTCATCCCTTAGGGCAGGTGAGAATCAATGGAAGCCTAAGTGGTATCAATTGCAATAAAAATCAAACTGCAGAAGCAGGTTCTCCAAGAGTCTGCTTTTCTGATGATAATAGCTAACAATAAGTTGTTGTTAATAATGTTATCAGACTGTGCTGAGCTCTGGCCCTGCACCATTTGGTGTTCACATAGAACCTGAGAAGAAGGCACCTTTACTATTCCCATTTTATAATAAGAAAACTAAGATTAGAAAACTTCCAGTAAATTGCTCACCTAATACCATGAACACCTGGAATATCCATCATTTGAGACCCCTTCTGCTCAAATTCAGAACTTACTTTAACCACTGTACTACAATGTCTTCTCTTTTTAATAAACTTTATATCATTTGAAAATATCAGAATCCCATGGGAAAAAATACTCAACAATGTGTCCTAAATCAATTTTTTCATTTATATCATCCAATACATGACTAGGCTTATTTACACTACATAACATTATAGATTAAATTATATTTTTTCTATATTTTCATTAACATTCCATGGAGCATGCAACTCTGGCAATAAATTTGACATCCTGAACAAATTGATGATTTCCTAGCAACATCAGTTGCCAAAATTGAATCAATAAGTATAAAATTTGAATGTCTAGTTATCAATGAAAAGAAAACAAAGGTACTAGGATTAGGTGGGTTTCCAAATGAGTTAAACTAATCTTTAAATAATTGGTATTTCTGTGTTATTCAAAAAATTCAGAGATAAAAAGATGGACATTTATCCATCCATTTATGTGTACATTTTAATACTAAAATATAACAAATATGCTATAGCAAAGAAAAGCATTATATGTTCTTAGTACAATTGCAATATTAGAAAATTGATTCTGCAAAGTTATTAAAATAATAATACATTATAATCACAGAATTTTTATTCCAGGAAAATCAAGGTGGTGAATATCAAGAAATGTATTTGTACAATACACTATGTCAAGAAAATAAAGAATAAAGCATTTGCAAAATGCTGAACTTATTTGGAAATCTTAAGTAGAATTAAAGGTGAAAATAAACTACAAAACAAAGGAGAAAATATTTATTAAATGGGTGATATTTAATATTTAAAGTAAAAAATGAGGCAGAAATTTTCTTGATTACTATTATAATTTAACATTAGCTTAGAGGTACTAACAAATAAAAATACTCTAATACATAATTCTGAAAAAGAGAAAAAATTGTTTTTGTTTTCATTTCTGATTTTTGGTACCAGGGATTGAATCCAGGGGCACTTAATGACCATTCAATGACCACATCCTCAGACTTTTTTATTTTATTTTATTTTATTTTGAGATTGCGTCTTTCTGAGTTTCATAGGGCCTCACTAAGTTGCTGAAGATAACTTTGAATTTGTGATTCTCCTGCCTCAGCTTTCCTATCTGCTGTGTTTTCACTGAGGTATGCCACCACGCCTGGATGCAAATATTGATTTTTAAAGATTGTATATTCTTGCTTAAAAAAATTAAATTAACAATAGGACTTATAAGTTAGGAATAGCCAACTATTCATAGAAATAGGAAGAAAATATCCCACACTAATAGAAAAAATAAATTGTAAAAGACTTTAGAAATAAATTGTTAAAATGACATTATATGAGCATGATAAATTATATAAATCTTATTACAATATCTAAACAAATGGAAGACATGCCATCTCTTTGGGTAGAAGACATAAGGTCACAAAATATAAAATCTCCCTAAATTAATAAATAGAATAACATTTCAGTTAAATGTCAAGAGCCTTTCTTATGATCATAAAAACTGATTCTTAAAGTTTATATGGAAAAAATAAGCTTGAGATACTAGTCAAAAATTAAAAAGAAGAAAAGAAATAGAAAGGAGAGCTGTTACTGGCCATGGGCATGACTCAGATGTGCAGGGCCTCAGATGATTATAAAACTACAGTAAATAAATCAACATAACATTGGCCAGAAGAAATAATGACATTAAAAGAAGACAATAGAAAATCTAGGAATACATCCGAGTTCATATCAAAATCTTAGCTCAGTTGGAACAGAACATATTTTTAATAAATGGTGTTAGAGCATTGGTTACCCATTTGGAATAAAATAAATTGGACCTTGACTTATATATGAAAAGCTTTCCAAGTAGATTTAGGACTTAAATGTGGAAAATGAAGTAATAGAGCACTTAGAGGTTATCTTGAGGACAATTTTTACAATCCAGGGGCAGGAAAAGCCTTCTGACACAGGCTAGAAACTTCAAAGCTATAAAAGAAAAGATAGTTGCATTTGACTACTGTCTTATACTACTGTCAGGTAAGCATGATTTTAATCTCCACTTGCCGAACAGACACAGACAAGTTATGTCACCCTGCCTTGGGTTCCTATATTGTAGGGCTGATCTTCCAATTCAGCCTTCCAACTTCAGTGTCTGAGCACTTAACCACTAACCCATGAAGTTGCATGATCCCAGGGACGAATAAGCAAACAAAATATTATAACAAAATATGTGAGACTGGGTGATTTATGTTCATGGTTCTGGAGGCTGAGAAATCCAAGTTCAAGGTCCCAGCACATGAAGTGTCTGGTGTGGTCTTATTCCCATGGATGGCACCTTCTTGCTGTGTCCTCATGTGGCTGAAAAGGCAAACAAGCTTCCTCATGCAACTTTTATTAGGGCACTAATCCCATGCATGAAGGCATGGATGGCACCTTCTTGCTGTGTCCTCATGTGGCTGAAAAGGCAAACAAGCTTCCTCATGCAACTTTTATTAGGGCACTAATCCCATGCATGAAGGCTGTGGCTTTGTGGGTTAGCCACTTCTCAAAGTTCTCAGCTCTTAATACCAACAGATGGGAGATAAGAATTAAAAATATGAATTTTGGAGGAGCATTAACATTCAAACCATAGCAACTTTGTTAAAAATTGAGCTGGGCCTTGTGGCACACTCTTCTAATCTCAGTAGTTTGGGAGGCTGATGCAGGAAGATTGCAAGTTCAAATCCAGCCTCAGCAAAAGCAAGGTGCTAAGCAACTCAGTGAGACCCTGTCTTTAAATAAAATAGAAAATAGGGCTGGGGATGTGGCTCAGTGGTTGAGTGCTATTGAGTTTAATCCCTGGTAACTCCTCCAAAAAATTGATAGTTTTGAATGACAAATCATATCATTAAGTAAATAGACAAATATTGGATTTAGGGCCCCAAAGCTAAGATCCTCCTATAAATGACACCAGGGTTAAGCAACATGGGAATTCATAAGAATTTTAGCAGACAGTAAACCCCAAACCCCCAAAATTAGAAAAGATGTACAAACTGATTAGTAGCCAGGAAATAAAAATTTAAGCAGCAAGCTGTCACTACATTATGGCAAAAAATGGGTTCGATCTTCAGCACCACATAAAAATAAACAAATAAAATAAAACAGATACAAACATTTTTTGAGGGGTAATCTAGGAAAAGAATAAAAATGGCCAAATCCTATAAATGAATATCTTTCTGAAGGAGAATAGTTGATTATGGTGCATCCACGTTGTGCAATTTTTACATCATTTTTTAAAAAAAGATGAATTAGAGTTAGTCCAATTGACTTGGCTTTATTGATACATTCTTTGAAAATGCAAAAACTGAGCACAAAATAACCTATTTTTTTAAAGTAAGAAAAGACAAAAACTCTGTATCTGTGATTATGACATAATCATGCAGAAAACTATGGAAGTGTACACATTATATTTTTAACAAGCGATAGGGGAATATACAGGTGGTGGATTTTATTGACTAAACTGCAGGAAGAGAACAAGTGAGTAAGAGAATAAAAGATTCTACTAAGTTTATTATGTATACTAAGTTTATTTTATTTGTTTTTGTAAAAACTATGCCTATGGGTATATTTATAAAGAAAATATTTAAAGAAAGAATTAAAAATGTATAAGAATAACACTAATATTTTCCTAACTTGATTTTACTACCATTTCTCTGTTGTGTTTGTATATATGTCTTAGTTCATTTTCTTTCTCCTTCCCAAATAGGTTAAAAACACTGATGGCCCTGAGTGTCAGTCATAATCCTTCATCAACTACATTGTTATTTATCATAGTAAAAGTAGAAGAATTAAGACTATAGTCATATAAATTATTGACATTTGCATTATGAAATTGTTAATTTCCTTGAGTCGTATCAATTTCAGGTATCTCTCTTTTAAGTGCTAAAAGTTTTTCTTATTAAAGTCACAGATCCTATTCCTGGTTTCCAAAAGATGTACCATAATATTTGTGAATGAGTAACTCTGAAAGAACCAAATATCAGAATCAAAGTTCAGTATTTGCTAAGCTTTAGAGTCAGAATCCAGTGTTCTTCCTCATCCTGTCTAACTAGAGAGAAGGGAGTGGTGTGGTAGAAATCATTGCACCAGACCTCCAGTGCCAAGAGAGATCTCTTCACACACCAACCTCTTTGTAAGCGAACAGGACACCAGCCCCACCCAAAATACTGTTAACCATTGACTGTGTCCCAGAGGGGACACAGACATCCTGTCAATCTTCTAAAAGTGAAATAAGGAAGGCTCACATAGACACTGCTCTTCTTATGTGCCAGGAACTGGGCTAAGTCTTTTACTTAATCAATTCATTGAATCCTCATGATGGCTCTGTCAGGTAAGTATGATTTTAATCTGCATCTGCAGAGGAGATAGAGAGAAGTTATGTAATTCTGCCTTGGGTCCTACATTGTAGAATTGAGCTTCCAACTCAGCCTTCCAACTTCAGTGTTTGGGCGCTTAACCCCGACCCATGCTGCTGTGTGATCCAAGGGAAGCATTAAGCAAAAAAAAGATGCAAGTTCAAAAGATGTTTATTTTCAGATGTAGGATGGTTGGTTTGAAACACTGTAGCCTGTTTCAGTCCCCCAATGTCCAGCAGTAACTTCCTCCAAATAACTCAATATAACCATTCAGATGGATATTTACTTACCTGAGCAGACTCAGAATAATGAAAATTTGCCCTGTTTGGTGGAACAGATATTCTTTATAACTTTTATTTATTTTTGACATGCATGTATTGAATTACACTCTTATGGTTTTATCTAATCCTTATTGGCTATAAAGCTGATTTTACCCACAGTAGATTTGTCAGACATGATTCTTCTTAGATTTGGTTGGAGTCATGGTAATGAGATTTCCCCAAAGTTTCTTCATCAGCATTGGTAGGAAAAGAAGAAATTCACTTGGCTGGTAACAAGCTGTGAGGAGCTTCAGGGGAGGTGCTGGAGATTGGAGAAAGAACAGGAAGTACTCCCATCTGTTCCTCCACTACTGTGAGCTCCACTCAAGTAGAACAGATCCCTGTCCTGGGGTAGAGTCCTTCCTATACACTCTCAGAACAGCCCTCCTCTCTTACCTTCATTTACATAAAATAAAATTGAGTTTTCACTGAGGCTTTCATAAGAGACACAGTAGAGACATATTTATAACACCACTCAGAATTTTACTTTTAAATAAATCACCCCTCAGATTTGTCTCTTCTTTCTCAAATTCTTCTCTGGACTTGTTTCTGGGTTTCATATCTTTCTGAAGATCTCTCCCATTAGGCCGCCTCCAGTTTCTTCCATGTTTCCAGAAACTTCTCCCTTCCACCACATTTTCTCATTTCTTACACAGAACCAACATTTCAGTGGTGAGGATAAAAAGCCATTATACAAAGTTTGGCTTTGAATTCCAAACAAAAGAGAACAAAGATATCCCAAAACTATTTGATTTCATCCTCCCTAGAATATGGTAGGGCACAAATGTAATTTTTCCCCACCACAAAATGTATTTCTTGTCACTTTCTAAAAAATATTTATTTTGTTATAGTTATAGGTGGATACAATACATTTATTTTATTTTTATGTGGTGCTGAGGATCGCACCCAGTGCCTCACGCATACTAGGTGAGCTCTACCGCTGAGCCATAATCCCAGCCCTTGTCACTTTTTTTTAATCTTATAAGTATTCATTTATATGTGCTCAACTGGTGGGAAAATAAATTCTATGTGTACAGGTCTTCCACTGTAACTGATACTTTTCTTCAAAGCCCAAATTTTTGAAAAGTAGAATTATCTTAAGTATAGGCTGCAGTTGTTCCAAGGGCCTGATGAGATCTAGCCCCAATTATTATGCAAAGACTGTATCTTAAAGAAACAAATCATGTTTGGCTTCACCAAACTAATCATAATCCAGGCTTTTATTTCCCTGTTTCCTGGGAACATTGACCTGGTTTCAAAGAAAAGTTTCAAATATATTTTAAGTAATAACTACATCATTGCAATAAGTGTAGAGCCTCTGGTAAAGTCTTGATATGCACAACACAAATTTGGATGTATAGATTTCTTTGTGCTTTTTAATAACACCATCAGTCCTTTTAACTATGGTCACCCCTCATAGGTTGCACATTCCCTATGGGCAGTGAAATTAAAGAAGAGGTAAAATACATCATCATTTGCTGTTTGGATTTAGAAGGGAACAGAGTAAAGAGTATAAAAGCATGTCAGTATTACCAGGAACAGAAAAAAAATCATAAAAAAATTCACAACCAATTAGGTGTCTGCATGCACGCTAATTGCTATCTGTTAGAGGTGTGCCATCAAGAATGGCAGGCTTGTCTATGTGAATGGGGAAAGTGTGAATGAGTGAGCATGCTTGTTCGTAGGTAGAACAAATTCTTATCTCACAGGTTCAAATTCTCCAGGCTCATGAATATGACACATTAATATTCATTAAGTGGAGCACATTATCATTTTAGAAGGAGATTACTAGGGACTCACTATTTTCATTCCATCACATTTTCCAATTAGGAATCCCACTTTTGCAAATAATCAGCTTTCTGTTGCCAAGGGCTTTTCAGCTGCTTTCTGGCAAGGGGGTTTGGAGCTAAGTTCAGCATCCATTTAAGAATGAGGAAAAAAAACTGAAGTACAATTATATGTTTTAATGACAGGTTAATCTTGCTGCGGTGAACCTGATCAGAGAAGAACCAAACTCAGAAAGGAGAAAGCATGAACTCCTTTTGAGGAAAAGGAGCACAGATAATGAAGCTTGAGGAGTTCACAGTTTTACTGGTCGCCTGCAGTTACAGAGAAATAAAACTCACCCTGTAAAGATCTTGGAACTGTCATTGAGCCAGGAGAAGCCATGTAAAAGGAGACCTAGGGCTATGGAAATGAACCAAGTTCAGGGTTGACAACCATCTCTGAAGGCTGATAACAGCAGGGAAGGAAACAATGAGTGAATCTGTGCATTTCTTCCAGATTTGGAGGAAAATTAGACAATTTTGTTAGGCTTTATGATTTTGTTAATGAATTAACAAGAAGAAACAGTAGTCAAAGACCAATTTGATTTTGAAAAGAGCCAAATAAATTTGGGATAAACTGTTTTGATATATCAATGTTTATTAAGCTTTATCTGTAATTGAAACAAACTTTCTAGATAAAGTTACTTGATTTCTATTTAAACTACATGCTCAAGAATTCACTATGAGAAAATCTCTAAAATTCTTTTTCTGATGAAAAAAGTTGTTCTACGTTTGTATATTTATAAAGAATTATATAATATAATTATATAGAGAGGAAAATATATGTAAAAAAATAAGAAAAAGTGAGAGTTTCCCCCAAATAGCCCCCTAGTTCCCAAGCCTCCTTCCCAGAAGCAACCACTTAACTAGTTTCTTGGGTCTTTTTTTCAGAAAGAGAATATGCACATATGAGCAGAAATATACTTGCTTCCTCCTACAAAATTGAGAGCAAGCTCTATGCACTCTGCTTCCATAATTCCACTAAGCATCTATTCTGGAATAACTCTATATCAACATTTATAATGACTCATTGCTGGGGAAATAGACTGCAGGAAGATAATCTAAAAAACATTCTAGTAAATAATAATAACAAGCCCAAAGAGGGATCAGAACTCAGAATCCAGAGTTTTCAAAAAATACTAGCTAAAATATTCAGTTTCCAACAAAAAGAATTTGAAACATGCAAAAAAAAAAAAAAAAAAAAAAAACACAGATGTTTGACTTGTCCATAGGGAAAAAAAAATACACAGTAGGTAACATGAACTGAGTGAGTAGCTGTCAGATTTAACAGAAAATGGCCTAAAGAAAACTAGGAAAAACTGTGATTAAAGAAGTAAAAGAAAGTATGAGAGCAAAGTTTCATCAAGCAAGAAATACCAAAAGGAAATACAAGTCATATGTTAAATAATGAAATGGAAATTCCAGTTTTTAAAAAGTACTATATCTAAAATGAAAAGGCACAAAAGTGATTCTGAATAGTTGAAAAAGTTAATAAACTTGATTAAAGAGGCAGAAAAAAAATTCCTTCAGAGAAATGCAGGACACCACTCTACAGAGCAACATGCATACACTGGGAATATTTATTTCATAAATACAGTAAAAATAAAGATATACTCAGGTAAAGAAAAATCTGAGATAATTTGCTGCTAGTGGACCAGCTTCATAACACATATTAAAGGAAGTTTTTCAAGCTGAAGTAACAAAGAAATTGAGGAAATTCACAAGTATATTAAACAACATACTCTGAAATAACCAATTGGTAAAAGAATAAATCATGAAGGAAATTAGAAAATACTGTAGATGAGTGAAACAAAAACATAATATACCCAAATTTATTGGATATAGCATTGAGAAGAAAATTTACAACTGTAAACAACTACATATTAAATAAGGATACAATTCAATAACCTAATCTTCCACCTTGAGGATACTAGGAAAATAAAAGCAAATGAATATTATAGCAAGAAGAAAGTAAACAATAAAGGTCAGAGCAGAAATAGAGAATAGAAAAGCAATGGATAAAGTCTGTGAATCCAAAAGTTTACCCTCTGAAAACATCAAATCAATTTTAGGAACAAGTACAACAGATATTGAGACAGAGAGGAAAGACTCAAATTACTAATATTTGAAATAAAAAGGGGACATTATTGCCAAATTTATAGAAATGAAGTGTTATAAGAGAATACTGTGAACAATTGTATGCCAACAAATTAAACAACTGAGATAAAATGAATCAAATCCTAAAAAGACACAAACTACTGAAACTATGTCAAGAAGAAGTAGAAAATCTGAGTAGACCTACAAAAAGTGACAAGCTTAAAAGAGTAATCAAAAACTACTTAGAAAGACAAACCCAGGCCTAGATTGTTGCTCTAATAAATTCTGGCAAATATTTTTAAAAGAATTAATATCAATTCATTTCAAACTTTTCTTAAAACACATGAGAGTGTCTTTCTCAATTGTTTCTAACATTGCACTGATACCCAAACCAGACAAAGATACTGCAAAAAAAATGTAGACTAATATCTCTTATGGTTGTAGATGCACAGAAAAACACGGTCAAGAAAACACTAGAAAACCAAACCCAATCACAATGACAAGGGTTAGTATACTGTGTTTATGTGCATGAAATACAAAGTTAGTTTAACACCCAAAGTCAATAAAATATAACATAGTAATAGAATACAATATTAATAATGTATCATTATCTCCATAGATTTAGAAAGAAAAATTTAAAAACTTTAACAGAATTTCATAATAAAAGTATGAAATGCCCTTGAATATCCATAACTAACACCTGGCACAATGGCAAAAGCCAAATACTTTTCTTTAAGATTAGGAACAAGGATAAGATGCTCATTCTTACCATTTTTTTTTTCCCAATACTGTATTTGGAGTTCCAACCAGACAAATGAAATAAGAAATATTAGACAACCAAATTAAAAAGAGAGATCTTATTCTCTCTAATCACAGATAATGTGTGTGTGTGTGTGTGTATATATATATGTGGAAAGAAATATAATATACATACATATATACACATAAAGAAGTATAATAAATATATGTGGAAAAAGGCATATATATGTATACACACCAACATATATATAAAGAAATGTAATAAATATATTTAAAGAATTCTTTGTCATTAAAAAGTGAAAAGGAATCTATACATCCACATTTTTGTGTGTATATATATATATATATATATATATATTCCATATATATATACACGATTGTGTAGTTGTGTATGTATATCTGTATATATACACATACATATATACATGATATATTGTGTGTATATATATATATATATATGTATATATTCTAACGAATTCACGAAAGTCACAAAGGCATTCAATAACATAGAAGGATACAATATCAATAAACCCAAATTCATAGGCTATATACTCTCAATAAAAAAATCTAAAAATTAAATTAAGAAAACAATTTCATTTAAAATAGCATCCAAAAGAATTAAATTTCAAAGGATAAATGTCACAAAATATATACTCTGAGAAATGCAAAAAAAAATTGGAAGATATTTAAAATAGCTCAATAAATATAGTGGCATTATTGTTCATGAATCAAAAGGCATAATATTGGTAAGATAGCAATATTTCTAGAATTGATCTCTACTTTGAACATAATATCTAAAAGAACCCCAGTTGACTTCTCTGTAGAATTCAGAAGCTGACCCCCAAATTTATGTGGAAACTCAAGCCCTCAGTTTAACAACAACAACAAAAACTCTTTTTTAAGAAGATAATATGAAGAACTCAGGGTTTTTTATTCCAAAAGCTACTGAAAGGCAACAATAAACAAGAAAATGTATTTCTGGCAATAATACTGACATATAGTTCAATAGATTAGAACTATAATTCTAAAATAAATCCAGATTATCTGTGCTCAATTGATTTTCAACATTTTATTATGTTAATTGTGTTTAATGTGAAATGAATAGTAACTTCAATAAATGGCACTGGGTCAACTGCATATGCACATGGAAAAGAAGGATCTTACACCCCTACCTCACATTGTATAAAAGAATTAACTCAAAATAGATCAAAGTTCTAAGTAAAAGAGCTAAAGCTATATAACTTTAGGATAAAGCACAGGGGTAAATCCTCATGACATTTAATTTAGCAATAGATTCTTAGAAACGTAACCAAATCACAACAAAAAATTTAAACAATAAACAAATTGGACTGCTTCAAACTCAATCTTTTTCTTTTACTTCAAAGGACACCATCAAGAAAGTGAATACAATTCAAAGAATGAGAGAAAGTATTTGCAAACCAAATCATATATTCAAATCAAAATCACCATAAGATATAACCTCATGTCCAGAGATGGTTATTATCAAAAAGACATTTGGCTTATATGTAGATAAATTAAAACTCTCACCAGTTGCTGGTGGAAATGTGAAATGGTGCAGACACTTAGGAAAAGTGATTAACAATTCCTCGAAAATTTAGATATAAAGCTTCCATTTGACCAAGAAATTCCACTTTCATATGCAAGAGAAATCAAAACATACCTCTATACCAAAACTTATTCATGAATATTCCTATCAACATGATTTTTTTTTTTTTTTGGAGGGGAACCAGGGATTGAAGTCAGGGGCACTTGACCACTGAGCCATATCCCCAACCCTATTTTTTTAATTTTATCCTGCCTCAGCCTCCCAGCTGCTGTGATCACAGGACTGCGACATTGCACCTGCCTCAATGTGATTCTTAGTAGCCAAAAGATGGAAACAACCCACACATCCATCAATTGAACAATTAATAAAACATTGCTGAGTTGCTGAATTAATGAATCCATACCATTAAACATTATTCACCAATAAAAGAACAAAGTCCTAATAAAATCTACAACATAGAAAAATCTTAAAAACATTATAGTAAGTGAAAAAAATCAATCACAAAAGACCACATTTTGTTTAATTTTATTTATACAAAAGATCCAGAACAGGGATCTACAGTTACAAATCATTAGTGGTTGCCCAGGACAGGGACAGATGGGGTAGAATGAAGAAGTGGGTGAATGTGGAGTTTCCTTTTGGAGTGATTAAAATGTTCTAAAACTGAATGTGATGTTTGTTGTAAAACTGTGAAATACACCAAAAACCATGATTAAGTCATGATTATGATGACTTAAATGATCGAATTTTATAGTATATGAATTATACTCCAATAAATGTTATACTAAGCATTTTTGTGTATATATGTATAAATTTATGTTCATATGTATATATAACACAAATAAATTTATGTTTATTGTATATACATGTATGTACTATAATATATATATATATATATACACACATACATACTATAATATATATACACACTATATATATATGCCTGCTCTATATGCAATTATATATTCTACATATTCTAAATTATGCAACTGATTATATAAAAGAGAGACTAAATGAATAAAGCACAAGGAAATAATATGTAGTATATAAAATATACATAAATATTATATATATATATTAAATATACAAATTATTATTATTATTATTAATAGTAGTAGTAGTAGTAGTAGTAGTACCAGGAATTGAACGCAGGGGCACTCACCATTGAGCAACATCCCCAGCCTTATTTTGTATTTTATTTGGAGACAGGGTCTCACTGAGTGAGTGACTTAGCACCTCACCATTGCTGTAGTTTGCTTTGAACTCGAAATCCTCCTGCCTCAGTCTTGCAAGCAACTGGATACAAATGATTTTTATTTGCAGGTAGATTTTCCCCTTGTTAGAATAGTCAATAATTTTTTAGCAAAAGCCTTCTTTTTAACTAGCGTAAACTCTTCTCCACCCCAAATTTTCCATCTTTGATCTGCATTTGAATTTTGAGGACAGAGATGAAATTATCAATTTCATAGGAGGGAAAAATGTCATTATGTGTACCTAGAAAATAATCACTCTTGCTTTCCACCAAATAATACCCTGAAGACATTTTCCCATTGGTTACCAAGTCCAGCACTGTGAATGAAGCCCATTTTAGTGAATGAAATCCTTTTTTTTTTTTTTTTTTACTCTTTTAGACCTCCATGTAAACACTAAGTAGGCTGAGGACACAACTCTAAATTACACAACTGATTATTTAAGACGGTGTCTAAGTGAATAAAACACAAAGAAAGAATTACAGCTATTTACACAGAATCCATCAAAGTTTCATTGGATAATTAAGAGTTTGCCTACTCCACTGTGGGGAAAGTTGATTAATAGAATCACAGAAAATTAGAGCTGGGAGAAACCCTAGAGATCATCCATTCCAAATGATTAATTTTAGAAAATGAAGATACCCAAAACAAGAAAGGGGCAATGTTCTGCTCAAGGTCATCTGAGCAAAGGTAGGCCACATTTTCAGACCTTTTTTTTTCCTGAGATATATTATACAACTATTAGTAAGATAAGTTCAAAATTATGTTGATTTAAAAAGGCTTTGGGGAAAGGATTAAAGTCTATTCTAACGTGGGGAAAAATCTACCTTCAAATAAAAATTCATCTGTATATTTAAAATACTGGCCCATTATTAACAGAAGCCAACTAATTAAATTTTCATTATGTTCTATGCAGAATGTTTCAATTCGTGTCCATGAAGAGTAGAAAGGAAGGAAAAGAAACTTGGTATTAATGACTTTGGCAGGGGACACAGCTGAAACAGAGTCTGGAATATCTAGGGAAAAAAATCCTGATTTATCAAGGAGGTGGGAAGTAGCTCAGGGGAGTTGCTCAGTACCCAATTCTAATGATTAGGAAGGTTGTCCTTACACTGATGAAGAAAACTTATTTGTTGAAACTCTAGGCCATTAATTCTAGTTCTTCCTTCTGGATCAACGTAGAGTAAATTTGTTTCTTTTTCCACAGATTAGCCTTTAATATTTAAATAAAGTTTCCTATATTCCTTCAATTGCATCTACTGATTCAATCAGCTCCAAGTCTGTGTATAAATCCTCATGTAGAAAGACTTTCAGAATATCCACAATTTCAGCCAACCTTCTGTGTTGAAAGAAATTTTTAGCCCAAATCTTCCATCCCCTAATTTAAACCCTAAACACACAGACATAGAATCAATGATGTTTCTGATGGGCTTTTTGTTGTTGCTGTTGTTGTTGTTGTTGTTGTTGTTGTTTGGTAAATATAATAAGAAACATAACAAAACTAAAAGTGCTGTTTATTGCAATCCAAAGTCAATTTTCATATGACCAGTGTATGTTCTTTACTTCAGAAAATCCCTGGAGAGGGAACTCTGGGATTATTCTATATCCTGCAATTATATTAGCTTATTAGAATGGATTAGAATGAGTGTCTCATGTTTCTGAACTGGATGTTCAGAAATGATAATGATCCTGTACATTTGAGGTATCTTGAGAATAACATGGCCATGGCTACTATGTTTCCAGATATTAGATAGAAACTATCAAGACAGAAGTGACAGAAATTGAGAAAAGAGGGAGTCTAAAAAGGTCACAGGGTACAAATTAGGGCTTACAAGGACAGGATCTTGTATGTATGATATTCACAATGGTGTCCTAATGCCAGATGGTTGTTCATGGGCTCTAATCTATGCTCACTTTACATCTGGTCTGACAATTATTTATGGCATAGATATTCTTTTGTCAGAGAATATTTAATTGCTGATAGATTCATAACTAACAGGGGCCAGACTAGGAGTCAAAGCAGCTCTATCTAACCCCAAAACATTACTCTTTCTCCAAGAACATAAGAGTGTCCAGGTACAGCCTCTACCTATATGTGTTAAGAGCATGAAACCATTCTAGGTGCTCTTCAACAGATGAAGGGATAAATAAAATGTGGTATATATACACAATGGAATATTACTCAGCCTTAAAGAAGAATAAAATCACAGCATTTGCAGGTAAATGGATGGAGCTGGAGAATATCATGCTAAGTGAAATAAGCCAATCCCAAATAACCACAAGCCAAATGTTTTCTCTGGTATATGAATGCTAATTCACAATAAGGGGAGGTAGCTAGGGAAGAATAGAGTTACTTTAGATTAGGTAGAGGGGAGTGAAAGGAGAGGAGTGGGGAGAGGGGTAGCAAGGATAGTAGAATGAATCAACATTATTAGTCTATGTACATATATGACTACATGATTTGTGTAATTCTACATCATGTATAATCAGAAGAATGAGAAATTATACTCCATTTATGTGTAATGTATCAAAGTGCATTCTATGTCATTTAGAACTAATTAGAACAATAAGAATATAATACATTGATCCTGTATCTTTTGGACAATGGAGAGTTATGAATTACTCCCACCGTTGTGGGCTAGAGACACATTGAATCTAGGCATGAACCAGTTCTCCCACCACTTCTGTGGCATAAGACAACTATGGCTCTACCTAAAGCCATGGTGATTCCTTGAAGTTACTTTAAACTCACGTCTTGACTAGAAATGGAATGACTTAGTAATGGATCGATTTCATGCCCCTTCAATGAACTTTAAAAATAAACCAATCCCCAAGTCACGTTAACAATGTAAGTTTATAATAGACATAGCACAGATAAACTCCTTATTTTTAGTTATGCAATGTTTGTTTGAAAAAAAAAATCAATGTATAATAGTGGGAATGGAAAAAAGAAAGAAAAGAAGAAGGAGAAAATAAAGGAGGGAGGAAGGGAGGGAAGCTAAAAGAAACTAGAGAAAAGACATTTCTGAGGGACTGCACAGCAACCAGGACCTCAATATCCTCCTCCTGTAAGTTCTGCACACCCATGGCCCATGGAAACACAGCCTTCTTTCTATCCCTGAGTTTACAGAGATGTTATGGTGTGTGATAATTGATATTTGTATAGTACTTTACGATTTTGATTTTTAAAGGCATTTTCATATTATATGCTCCTCGTGGAAATCCTGTAATAGGCAGAGTAAAGATTTTGATCCCTGCTTTAAATGTGAATCAGAGTCTCAGAAAGACCTTCTGTCTCTTTCTCCTTCTCCCTCCCTCCCTCCCTCCCTCCCTCCCTCTCCTTCTCCCCTCCACCACACACACATACATTAAACTGGCACGTACAGAAGGACAAAGACTCAAATCATTAGACTCTAACTCTGACTCTAGATTGACTCCCCTTACTATTCTATCCAGACAAGTTTTTTTTGTTTTGTTTTGAAGCATTATTTTGCTATCAGTCATTTATTCATACTTGGACAAATATGTATAAGGAGGTACAAGGTTCCAAGATGACTGTAGTGAAATGGATAAAGTCATTGCTCCATATGCAATAAGTCAGAAGTTAATAAATGTTCTGATGAAAAGGGGAAAAAAAGCCAGATAAGGGGGACAATGAGAGCAGAGGTCTATGGGAAGATATCATTGTATATATTTAGAAATAGTTTAAACATGGGTAGAATACAATCCCTTTAGTTGGGGAGAGGGTAGAGAAATTTAATTTTCAAGAACAACTTGTGTAATGAAAGAAACTCATACAGGCAAGGTGGGGTATGGTCCTCCCATCCCTGCAAAAGGGGTGTGTATTCAGAGTGGACCACAGAATTCCAAAAAGATCCTAATTCGGAAAGACCTGTTGCCTCTCTTTGCCTCATTTCTCAAACCTGAAAGAGTACATCAAAGATAAGGAATATCCCTGGAAACTCAGGCTATGTCTAGACAGAGCTTTACAGAGAGAAATAAATTGTACATAGTAGAAGTGCTTGTCATAAGAACAGCAGGCATGGGATTCTAGAACACACCCAGGTTTGCATTACCACCATGGCTCCATGTATCATCTGTCACTTTGCAGAAGAAGACAGGCATCAAGGGGGTGACAGATTATGGGCCTGGTGAAAGCCCTCCAGCTGACCAACATCATTACCCTCAGCCAGCTCTCAGCCATCCGTCAGTGTTCAGAAGCAGGCACCTTGGAGCCTATGTGGCGGCTTGTTCAGAATGCCTCCCCGGGTTCATCCCGAGCAAGGCATGCTGAAGTCTTCATATGCCCAACAGAGAAGTAGAGAGGGTACTGACAACCATAGGCTATGGCACACAGATGTAAGAGATTACATAATCTGGAAGTTAAAAAAAAAAAAGGAAAGGAAAAGCTATCTCTTTAAAAAGTACTCAACACATATTTATAAACAGTCCACTAAGCCCCAAAGCACCTACTATGCATTGCATCATCATCTAGATATTTACCACAGGACTTCTCTACCTTATGACCCTTTAAGGTTGCATATGGCTTCTAAGTTTGTATTCACCAAAGAATTTTATCTTTTAAAACAGAAAAGGAAAATATGTTGTGTGCTCCTGTTGATAGTGATCGATCAATCATGCCTACCTGGAGTACCAGCTGGAAGAGCATCCAGATGCATTGGGCTCTTTGGAAACTACCGCCATGATTGATTAGCAATGTCTGCCATAGCCTCAGGAAAGAAAGGCTTCAGAACCAGCATTGTGATTTAGAAGCATGTTAGAGGAACAGCAAGGAAACTGTGGATTCTCACATGGTTTCTAAAGGACTCAGAAACATAGTGGTAATCGTTCCATTTTGAGTATGAAATCTAGTTTAGGATTCACAAATAAAGTCAAGATTAAACATCATACATTTGAGACATGAAAATAGTAACTCATCGGGTCATTTTGGTCAAACAGTCTTGGGTTCACATTCTGTGCCTGTACCTTCCTCTGGGTAACTTATTTACTGTCCACGCTACTCAATTTACTCTTGTGCTGATAATAATGAAAATACATACCCGTACTGATGTGAAGATGAAACGAGGCCATGACTACAACTGAAATGTACAGACAGCACCTGGCAGAAGGTAGGAGGCCTAATAAATAGTAGCTATTACTACACTTAATCATAATTTAAGGCAAAACAAATCATTTTCTTTCTGGTGCTTTTAAAACACTGTTGAAAACTCTGCTGTGGAATTATTGCACTACATCGCGGTTTGGGTTTTTTTTTTGTTTGTTTGTTTAGTTTTGTTTTGTTTTTTGCTACTTGTCTTTCTTTTACTGTGAGCTTTATGGGATCAGGAATCATGGCTTGTTCATCATCGATCCTTGGGATATAATTCAGTGTCCAGCAGAGAGTAAGCAGCAAAAAGTGTTGGCCTATGAAAGGAAACAGCAACTGAAATGGGTAAACTATTATTTGCAAATGCATGTTCCTCATTCGCTAGAAAGTTTAATTGAAAAGTATAGCTCGGATACCAAAAGAATTCTTTATTAAGTTTCTTGTTTTTATTTGAGGCTATTCTAGCTGTGGCTGGGTAATGGAATAATCCTGCCACAGAGGAAAAAGTTAAAGCAAAGAGACAGATGTTTCAGGGATCCTGTTCCTATATTCCACTTATTGTCACACTGACCTATAAGTTATACTCTAGTTATGATGACCATATGCCCCTTACTCACTTTGTCAAGCCTAACTTCCAATACTTTGTTGCAACATTGTATAAGTAAATATATACTTGTCACATCTTAAGTTTCAGTCTTAAATTCTGAGTACCTGGTCATTGTAGCCATTTGCAAAGACCAGAGTCTAGGCCACTTGAATATTCTCTCCCATCTGAAGCAGACCATATTCTGCCTGAAAGTGTTGATTCATGGATCTTAGACATATGTATAATTTCTATATTTCATGCTGAGAAAGATATTTCTTTCTTCTTTTGTAAAATCCCTATTTGCTTCATTTGTTTTTAAATTTTCATTGTTTGTCTGAGTCATCTCCTGCATCTTCTTGTTATTATAATCTCTTTATTTTTTAGTTATCTTGGGTTATTTATTTTTTTATAATTTTTATTTTTTCAATGTTAGTGTGCAAAAATACAACTGATTTCTTTTTTTTAATTTAGATTTTTTCTTTTTTTATTGGTTGTTCAAAACATTACAAAGCTCATGACATATCATCTTTTATACATTTGATTCAAGTGAGTTATGAATTCCCGTTTTTACCCCAAATACAAATTGCAGAATCACATCAGTTACACATTCACAATTTTTACATAATGCCATATTAGTGACTGTGGTATTCTGCTACCTTTCCTATCCCCTACTATCCCCCCTCCCCTCCCCTCCCATCTTCCCTCTCTACCTCATCTGCTGTTGTTCAGTTCTCTCCCTTGTCCCCCTCCTTTCCCCTCACAACCTCTTATATGTAATTTTGTGTTACATTGAGGGTCTCCTACCATTTCCATATGCTTTCCCTTCTCTCTCTCTTTCTCTCCCCCCACTGGTCTTCCCTGAGGATCTTAAAAGAGCGTACTATAGGGATACTGCCACATCAATGATCATAGCGGCACAATTCACAATAGCTAGACTGTGGAACCAACCTAGATGCCCTTCAATAGATGAATAGATAAAAAAATGTGGCATCTATACACAATGGAGTATTACACAGCCCTAAAAAATGACAAAATCATAGAATTTGCAGGGAAATGGATGGCATTAGAACAGATTATGCTAAGCCAAGCTAGCCAATCCTTAAAAAACAAATGCCAAATGTCTTCTTTGATATAAAGAGAGCAACTAAGAACAGAACAGGGAGGAAGAGCATGAGGAAAAGATTAACATCTTGGGTTATTTAAATGGTCATTTAGTTGACTCTTCCAGTTCCCTGATGTCTCCATTCCTTATCTCCTTGTCTCCTGTGTCTCCCTTTCCTCATCTCTGCTAGTCTTCAGTTCTCATGCATTATCTCTTAGACCTTGCTCATTCCCCTCCATTTCTTGATAATGAAATTCAGATAACCACATTTGTCCTGTCTTCTTTCATTCAGATATAGTTTGGTTTGTATATGATTTGTCCCCTCCAAAAACTCAGGTGGAAGTTTAATCTCTATCATGAGGAATTAAGGGTATGGAAATTTAATTTAGCTCTAGTGCTTGGAGGTACAGCCTTTGGGAGATGATTAAGCTAAAAATGAAGTCTTTGGGAAGCAATGGCCCAGATGGAATCCCAGTGGTCACATGAGAACAAGAGAGACCAGAGCTACACACACGGGGACGCCCCGCATCTCTTGGCATGTGACACCCTATGCTACCTTGGAACTCTGCCAGCAAGAGGGCCATCACCTACTGCAAGCCCTCAACACTGGACCAGAACAGAGGGCCACAAAAAACCTTTGTTCTATTAGCAACAGGAAGCAAATGAAGACAAAGTTCTTCCAATTCTTCCCACAAGTCATTTTCTTTTTATCTCTCTTTTTTTTTAAATTTATGAGAATGTGCAGTTCTTTGACGACCCACTCTTCCCGTCCCCCATAGCCTTATTTCTAAGCCTCCCACTCTCCCCAAGACAACCGTTTCCTCCTCCCTCTCATCCAGCAGACATCTTCAGCTGCTGTGGCACAGAGAAAAGACATAATTCCAGAAGAGACATTTAACTTCTCACCTCAACTCCTGTGCCAACACCTACTTTTCCTCCTTTATTCCTATGATAAAGGGAAGAGTTAAAGGCAATAAATTCAGCTGCATTTCTAGATCCTGTCAATTCTGATAACCCGGGGGATTTTACTCCTTCAGTTTTCCTTTCTCCTCTGTGATCCATGCCTGGAGCATTACTAGATCCTTCTCACAACCACAGAACCTGCACTGACTCCTCCCACGCTCCTCTTCAGATCCGTCCACTGCTTCTTATGTTGCTAATTGGCTCTTCTCTTTTATGTAAATCTTACCCTAAGGTAGGAGGTAGGAGGCTTAATAAATGGTAGCTATTACTACACTTAATCATAATTTAAAGCAAAATAAAAGGAATTGTCAGCAATGGTGGTTGTTTTGTTCCACCTCCCACTCATCTGTTGAGTAATTCTATTTTACTGAGATCATCCACGACCAACGTGTGGGGGAAGCCTGATGCTCACCATCCTCCGCTGGTTGCTCCACAGGGCCAGTGTTCTGTATTTCCATATAGAAATACTCCTTTCCCTTCTCTTCAGCGCTGCAAGATCTTGCTGGGTTTCCTTTCATGGCTCTGAGCATTCCTAAGGCTGTCTCTTTTGTGAGATCCTCTTTCTCTAACCAGTCTTCAATATATCGTTGTTCTTTAATGTTTTAATCCTGGTCCTCCTAGAAGCAGATGGATGAGAATAAACATTTTAAAAATCCATTTATTTTCAAAATTTTAAAAATAGGGTAGCAGGCTACAAAAAAAAGAAAAAATTAAGAAGGGAGCCAAGGGACAGAAATCCAAGTCTGACTTTGAGTGATCGGAAGAGGAAAGATAAAAAGAAAGGCAGTGGGGAAGGAAGAAAGACTGAGCAGAAGGGTTTAGGACTGTGGTATGCTTATAAGGAAGCTTGATAAAGGCATTGAAGCGTCCGCAGGTCAAAATTTTCCCTTAGAAGATTCCCACATCACCCAGAAATGGACATGCTTCCGTGACCCGGCCGTCACTCATTGCCTGGATGCAGCCCAAGGGATCTGTGGCTTTGTACACCAAGCTATGGATTTCAGAGCACATCAGCCGAAGCCCTCAGCTTCCTGCAATCAGTGATCTGAGTGGTAGATTCACATGGTTTCCACACTCCAGGGTCGTACTAAGTCCTTGTTCATTTTTTATTTTAGAGAGATATGCAGAAAATTCAAGGAGTATGGCACCTTGTTGAATGGGACTAGATGGGTAATAATTAAGTTATCATTTAAATTAAAATCTCAAGTCTTCACATAAGAGTTGAGGATAACAACATGCTAAGAAACAAATATCAGGTACAAAACCTGTATGATAAGAAGGAGTTTGATTGAACAAAAAAAAAAATAATGCTAATTTTCTTAAGTAATACTAAGCAAAAAAGTAAATGGTGTAGTCAGAGAAGAAAGCAAGTGCAAAATACTAATGGATTTAAATTCAGAATCAGAAGTTTGGACTGGATTTTACCAAAAATTTAACATATGAAAAGATGCTTAATACTTTTAGTGAGGAAAATGAGATATTGGAGGCTCATATTTTTAAAATACCATTGAAAAATAGAAACAACATAAATATCCACAACTTTGTGACTTATAGATATATGCATTAGAATATTACACAACTGTTAAACAGATAAGGAGACAATTTACAATGATACAGACTTATCATCAAAAATGATAATTTTGGTAGTAAGTAAAAAGTGTAAGAGGCAAAATAGTTTGAATAAAGTCATATCACTTTTAAAAACGTGAAACATGTATATGCTAACCTCAGAAAGTGGTAGAGACAGGTAATATATTCTTATATTGGTAATATTCAGTATCTGGCCTGAAAGTGTTGAAAAGTGACTCGATTTTTGTGTACACTTTGTGCTATTTGGATTTTGAAACCTTCTTCATTGTTAGTAGATCAATTAAAATTAAATACAATAGAGGAATACATTACTATTCAAGCAAAACACTGAGTCAATATCTCCAACTCGGAGTGATCTCCTAAGCTCAAGCATGTGGATCTGGCTGACTATGGAGTATCTCCACTTGGATAATTTCATCAAGTCAACGTGACCGAAGCTGAACTCAGCCTCTCCTTTTCAGCCACCAGGCTTTGGCTTACACATTATCTATCCAGAGGCTTTCTCCCTGGCCTGATGTGTGCTCCTATCTCCTGGGAGGGCATGGCTCCAGTCTGCTGCCACGGGCCCACACATCCAACATGGTATCAAGCACAGCCCACCTGTTAACCACTGTATCCTCACTGGATAATGGAATCCATCTCCAGGATTATGTGTGATTTAATAAAGACAGTTCTTCACAACAATTACCTCCTAAGATGCCAAACACATCATTAACTGAACTAAAATACCACTTAGAGAAGCACTTTTGTAGGTTTGCTACCTGTTGTGGAAAGTAATATAATATTTCCTTTCATTCATTCTTAAATGGCTTCTTTTGATTTTACAATCTGCTTCCTAATTCTGCTCTTCTGAGATCTTATGAACAAGCCATAATTACTGTTTCCATAATGCCAGTTATTTTATGGATTTCAAAGTGAAAGATTAATATGGAGAAGTGATATGATTTAAGACACAAGGGATAGATATATATTTAATGTGGCTAAGAAGGAATTCCCCTTACTAGTTTAAATCATAAAACAATCAGCTAACTAAATTTTTGGATGAATAAATAGATACATGCATCTAAGCTATATATTTATGTATAGAAATAATCAAGCAATAAACAGACAGCTGAACCAACACTAAGAAAGGAAAATTCTCATGTTCCTAGTAAAAAGATCTAGTGGAAACAGAGTTGGGACACTGAGCAACTGCTGAATCTGGTGGTCACCTAACATCAGTGAATTTCCTTCTAATCTTGGGGATGGAACTATAGACTCTTGCGTACATGGAGCTGGAACTACTGAGGTACAAGAAACTGGCATTTACAATGTGTCAATGTCACACCTGAAACATGGCTAAGAAAACACACATGCACACACACTGATTTAGATGACTTAGATAGGAGGTAGGGATATTTAAAATCTTATAGGAATTGTGCTTAAAAATAATTATCTGTAAAAAAAATGGAGTTAAAGATTACGTATGTAACTTTGAGATTCAAATTTATGTTTTCCCCATGAGACGTAAACCTGAAGCAGATAAAGTAACTTAAAAAATAGCTTAGGACTTAGAAATCCATAATCTCCTTTCAGTCTTCCACAGTTCACCACCCAAGACATGTAAGACTGACACAGAAAATAACTAAGGCCAGAACTGAGTGTACATTTACAAGCTTTGGTCGTCCATAATTAAAATAAAATAGAATTTTGCCCAAGTAGAATTTTTAGATAAGAAAAATATAATTGCATAATAAAATGAAACAAGGTTTCTGTGATCAATCTGAACAACAGATTAGAGGTAGTTGTTGAAAGAAAAAGTGAAAAAACATCAAATTGCTAGACTGATCTGAGAAAATTACCCCGAATGTAAAACATTATCCTTATAAAATTTACCCAAAGTCAAATCTATTTTCAATTCTAATTCTCAAACTTAATAGATTTGTGACTCTGAAGATATGATCTCTTGTGTCTCTACTTCTCTCATCTCTAAAATTAGAATTCACAATACATGACTTCAAACTCACTGAGTCAAATTAAATGAGATTACGGTTGTGAATGTCATACGGAAGTGCACATAGAAAGCATTCCATTACTATTATCATAATCAATATGTGTGTTAACACATACTTTTGTGATACCCTTAATTCAGTTCCTTACTCTACTGTAGATCGCCACTAAAAGCAAGATTTTTTAGTTCTTTATTCTTGTAGTTAATGTCTAGAACTTCTGGTTTTAGATTTTAAGGAATACACTAGACTTAGTTTTTAGAAAGATTATTTGTGTAATTTTAATACATGTTTTTGACCCCTTTTGTGCATACTTAGAAAACATTCTAAAATGAACTTCAGGATTTGCATTCCCAAAATAGCTCATTTTTTTAATGTTTGAATAGTGCATTATAGTTGTACCTAATAGTGGAGCTCATTTTGATATAATTCTAAGGTCCAGAATATAATTTGCTCAATTTCAGTCCCCAGTACTTCCCCTTTCTTTTCACCCCTTGTTTCTCTTCCTCTACTCTACTGGTCTTCCTATATTTATTTATTTATTTAAAATTGGTGATTTGTAGATATCCATAAAGGTGGAATTCACTGTGGCACGTTTATAGATGTACACAGTGCAATTTTGTCAACTGATTTTGAATGACACACATTTATGAGGAGGAGGATAGGGTGCAATGTCATGTTGACTTTGTAGAGACATAGGAACATGTTTAGAAGGAGGCAGAAATAACAGAAGGAGTTCTCATTTTTAAAAAATGAAAAAAATTTAATTCTTTTTTAAATTAGTGCATTAGTGCACAAAATGTTTAATCAAGAAGTTTTCTAAATTCAATCTTCTGTGTACATTAGCATATTAAATTATCTGAAAATCTTTGCAGTAAAGACATTTTTTAAAGAAATTTTACCTCACTATTGTGCAAACTCGTTGACCATTGGCCATTCTATAAAATGCTCACTTAACCTCTTTACAGGTTATCTTAGAAATCCCTAACTTGCAGTTTCTCTGTGCACATCGACCCCTCTCCATGGCTTGCTTGGTCTCAGTTCCACTTTTTTGTGTCCACCCTTTGACTTTGAGTGCAGTTAGTTATTCATCGTTGTGGCTTGAAGTGCAAAGTCCTGGGAAACGTGCCACTCCCTGAGCTGTCCTGTTGGTTTTGGACATTGTTCTGAGGAGACCTAAGCCAAAAGGCTGCCCAGGGGTCGACTGAAAGCCACCTGTCATGTACAGCAAATGTCATTCTTTGGTCATTAAATGCTAAAAAGCTTAGAAGTTTGTAGCAGTGTGTCAGTGGGCCAAGGGCAATCCACTCTTCTGTTTTATGTTTGGATTGTTAAGTGGGCGGATGGAAACTACCTTCATGCATGCACAAAGCAAAGGAACTTTTGTGTTAGACATCTAACGTTCAAACCTCCACTCTGGCCAAACACCAGTTTCCTGACACCTAGAAAGACAACTTCTAAGTGTCAGGTTCCTTTCCTGCAAGATGAGAATGATACGTATTTCTTACACATTTCTGTGAAGCTTCAAGATAATGTAGAGTGGATTTTTTTTTGGAAAATTTTTTATTTAAAATAAATAGAGGGGCTGGGGATGTGGCTCAGGCGGTAGCGCGCTTGCCTGGCATGCGTGCGGCCCGGGTTCGATCCTCAGCACCACATACCAACAAAGATGTTGTGTCCGCCGAGAACTAGAAAATAAATATTAAAAATTCTCTCTCTCTCTCTCCTCTCTCTCTCTCTCTCTCTCTCTCTCTCTCTCTCTCTCTCTCTCTCTCTCTTTCCTCTCTCACTCTCTCTTTAAAAATAAATAAATAAATAAATAGAAAGATATTAAGACACGTATTTGTATATCTTAGTTTCTGTGGGTCAGGAGTCCAGGCACTAGCATGCTATATAAGTCCCCTACAAGTCTGCAGTCAAGGTACTTGGAAGACTGTGGTCTCATTTGAAGGCTCGACTGAGAAAAGCTTCACTTCCGAGCTGCTGTGGTTGCTGGTTTACTTCCTGGCTATCACTTAATGGCTGCCCTCAGTTCCTTGCCATATAGACCATTTCATGTGGTAGCTTATCTCATTAAAGCCAGCAAGGGCAAGTCAACAGACAGAAGTCATAAATCAGAAATGACATAATCATGGAAGTGAAATCTCATTACCTTTGTGATGTCTAATTGAGAGAAACAAGTCACAGTTCCACTTCTCAGGATAGAAAATTATACAAGATCAGACTCCCTTCAAAGAAGGCCATAACTTGAGGGCCATATAAGAGTCAAATGAAATCAAATCACAAATATTGGGTTTTATTTGTATTTTTGCCTTTTATGCTGTGCTCCCTCCTCTTCCCATATTCCTCTAATTCCATCATCTCCCATTGCTACTCTCAGGTGATCAATTTAAACAAGCTGGTTCATATAATCTCATATTTTTTCTCCAATCAAATACAGAAAGGTAGAATAATTCACAGATGTATATATGAACATATATATGTGTACATGTACATATTTGTGCATGTTATATATTTAGGGAAATATATAATTTTTCATTTAACAATGAGATTATATTATACCTACCTTTTTGCATCCTGCTTTTTTTCACATAGCTATACATCATGGGAATTGTTTCATGTCAAGTAATGTAGTACTAAGTTGCATAATGTTCTGTAATATTCTCTGTAGTCAACCATTCCTCTTCTAATCAAAATTCACTTAGCTTCCAGGTTTTGGCAAAACAAACAGTGATGCAATAAATATCCTTGTACATGCATCCTTACCTACCAATACATTTGTTTCTCTGGGACAGTTTCCCACAATGAAATGTGTGGGTCAAAGGATAGTTTTAACTTAATAGATATTGCCAGATTGCTTTCCAACAAAAAAGCTATAATAATGCACATTTTCACCAGCAATATATTAAAATAGCCCTTTCCTCTGTATCACCGCCAGCAGTAGGTGTTATTGCTCTGCTCAGTGCTTGCCAGTCTGATGCACATAAAGGGATATCTCATTACTTTAATTTGCACTCACTGATGATTGGTAAGGTTGAGTATTTTAATGTTTGTTGGCCATTTGGAATTGCCTTTTTGTACACTGCTTCTATACAGTCTTTGCTAATTTTTCTATTGGGATGCTTGAAAGAGCTCTTTATATAAAATGGATGTTAATCCGTATCAGTTATATTAATATTTTCCTTCAGATTCATCATTGTTCTCTATTCACATATCTGTAGAATATTTTCACATGCAGAGTTTTTAAAAGTTTGTATGGTCCATAAACACATATTTTTTGACACGAATGTTAAATAATACATGAGTGTCCTAAATATTCCTTTTCTAAAGTACTATGGTTCTATTATTTTATAAAATTAAATCATTACTCCTTTCAGCATTATTTTGGGTTTTAGGTAAAATAGAGATTAACTGTATTTTCTTCTTCAGAGAGAGCTAATTATTTTACCACAATTTTTAAATAATTTATGCCTTTCTACTGGTCCAAATATTACTTTTATCATGTATTAGAAACTTATTTCTCCTCATTTCCAGTTCCAGTGTTTCCAGGATGTTTCACTAATGTGTCTAATTTTATGCCAATACTCTAATGAACTGATGTGGATGGATATGTCAGATGATCCTTTATGTGAGTCATTTTCCATTTCTGTTCTTTCTTTGCATGAGTTTCTGGCATTATTTTTATCCATATAAATTCAGAATAATTTTATTCAATTTCAAAAGGAAAGATATAGTGGAACTATAATTGGCATTATGTTAAGTAATATGCTGATTTTAGAAGAATCAAAACTTTTAGAAAATTTATCAACCATTTAATGCCTTTCTCTTTGTTCAGAATTTGATTTATATCTTTTAATTTTGTAGAAATTTTACTTATAAAGCTTTTTATTACGTTATTATGTTTATTCCTAAGATTTTATTGTTCTCTTTTCTGTCATTATGAATATAATTTCGGTTCTATTTTAATTTCTAGGTGCTTATTGTCATATCAGCCATTTTTTTTCAAAATGTTATCATGTAAAATTGTCTTCATCAATCAAAGGAGAACTTTGCTTTTATTTTAATTACAGGCTCATGGGTTTTCTAGGTATAAATAATTTTATCTAACAGAGAAACATTTACCATTATTTTGATCATGCTTATATTATTCTAATTTCTTTATGCAAGAATTTTAAGAAAATATTGACTGACAATTGTGTTCTTACTCTTGGTTGAAATTGAAATGGTTTTAGTGATTTGTGATTAAAAATATTGGTAAAATTAGCAAATATTTTTTATCCCTATTCTGCTTTCTAAGGAATAGCTAATGACTTTTATAATTTTATTTCCTAGAAGAAATGCTACTACATGGAATATGTTGATACCGTCATGAAATCTATCAGTCTACTTTATTTAAGCCTTTTGCATGTACATTTATAAGAAATGGCATTGATTTTTCTTTTCTGATATCCATTTACTTTAATCAAAAGCACTTCAATGAGATACAATTTATATACTATAAAATTCACCTATTTGCAGCATACAATTCAATGATTTTTAGTAAATTTGCAGTCATACAACTATGACCACAAAATATCCCTTGTTGGGTGAGATGTGGCTCTTGTGATGGAGTACTGGACTGTGACATGTGGGGCCCTGAGTTCCATCCCCAGCACAGTAGTCATGGTAACAACAATAATATCCATTGTACCCACAAGTGGCAAATTCCTGCTTTCACCCAAACCTTAGGTTACCATTAATCTGTTTTCTCTGTTTATAGATTTGCTTTCTAGGAACATTTTATATAAATGAATCATATAATATATGGTTTTTATGTCCTGATTCTTTCATTTGAGATACTATTTTGGGTATGTCATACATTTTGAGGTCATGCATTTTGTAACATATATCATTATTTCACTTTTATTTTTTTTGTACCAGGGATTGAATCCAGGGGTGCCACACTCCCAGCCCTTTTTATTTTGAGACAGGGCACAGATAAGTTGCTGAGGCTGGCTTTGAACCTGTGATCCTCATGCCCCAGCCTCCTGAGCCACTGGGATTACACCATGTCCAGCTATTTCACTCCTTCCTTCTAAAAGACATATATTTTAATTTAGAAATTAAGGTTAAGAAGACTTCTTAAAATGACTTGGAATTTTTTTTAATCTTTTTGATGCTCTATAAATAACTTTATAATATTAAAATTAACTTTTCCTTAAAGAAAAGCTAGGATTTAACCCTTTGGTGAATTCCCCTATCAGATGTGTAATGTTTTTCTATTGTTTTTCTATTCATCCATCAATTTAGGTTTCTATTTCTTCCTGGATACACTTTAATAAATTCATGGTTTGCTGGGAAATAATTTATTGTTTTCTAGGATTTCAAATGTTTGCTGTGTATTCTTTTATCTTTCTTACTTGTCCTTAACCAGTATGTTTGTAACAGTACTTCTTGTCCTTAACCTTATATTTCATTTCTTCTTCTTTCTCTTTTTTTCCTCTCCCTCTTTCTCTGCTTTCCTTTCCATTTTCTCATAAGGCTCATAATGTAGTTTATGGTCTTTTCAAGCAATAGTTTATTTAATTTACGTAATCTTTTTACTAGTTTTAAATGAAGCTTAGCTTTTTTTTTTCTTTCTTCTAACACATTACAGTGTTTATATTGATGGGATGACAAATGCATACATTGCATAATATTGAAATCAGGTACATATACACTCATCTCTTCTTGTGAACAGCTATCATTTCTTTGTGGTGCGAACACTCAATATCTTTTTCTCTAGGATGTGTGTGTGTGTGTGTGTGTGTCAGTATTTACAGCCTGGGGTGCTTAACCCCTAAGCCACTTCCCCAGCCCTTTTGTCAATTTTTATTTACTCTCAGTTACTTAGAGCCTTTCTAAGTTGCTGAATCTGGCTTTGAACTTGAAATCCTCTTGCCTCAGCCTCCTGAACTGCTGGGATTACATGCAAGTGCCACCATGCTTGGCTCTTCTAGCCTTTTTTGAAATATGCATTATTGTTATCAATAGTCACCCTGTCATGCAAAAACCCCCAGAAATTCTCTTATATAACTATGACTTAGTGCCTGTTGAAATACCTTTTCTGTTCCTCTCTCCCATCAGTTCTCCCCAGCTGCTGGTAACCACCCTGTTATTTTCAACTTCTCAGTGATCAACATTTGAGGTTCTTCATAGGAATGGGATCAGGCAGTATTTGGCATTTCTTTTTTTGTTTTTGATTCTTTCTGGCTAGTGTTTTTGTTTTTGTTGTTGTTTTTGTTTTGTTTGGGTAGTTGTTATTTTGCTGTTCTTTTGATATTCTAATATCATAATCTAAGTAATATCTACTACTTCCATTTTTAATATCTTCATAAATCCACCCAAATGTAAATTGTGCATTATGCTAAGTCTTCTGGTTTTGGTAAATAGCCTTTTCATTTATTTCTGCATAGATTTTATTATCAGGTTTGAATTACTCCACACCCTTAGCCCTACTAGCAATACTAGGAGTTGAACCCAAGGAGAATTTATTGCTGAGCTATAGCCTCAGTTCTTTTCATTTTTAATTCTTAATTAAATGCTTAATCACCAAACTTTAATGCTTAATCACTAAACTTCTGAGGCTAGCCTTGAAGGAGCAATCCTCCTGCCTCAGCCTCCAGAATCCCTGGGATTAAAGGCATGTGCCACTACACCTTCATTTTGATTTACTTTTTGATTCAAGGAATACCTATTATTTTTTTCTCAATTCTAAGCAAAGAGATTATTGTATTGATTTTTTAACGTTACATTTAATTTCATAGATTTTTAATCACAGAATATGGTCCATCAAATCTTTAAATTTGGCAAGGATTTACTTATTAAATATTATATGGATTCACAAAAATATATGTTATTTCTTTAAAAAATATTAAAGTCTGTTATTAAATAAAATAATTAATCGTATAACTAAATTCCTTCATGTCTTTAGTTATTCCTGCTTGCTGGATTAATTCAAAATAAATATAAGAAATCTTTTGCTATATTGGATATTTAATCAAATTCTCCTTGATTATCTAGTGGATTCATGTAAGATGTATATATTTAGCTGTTGTGTTATTTAATATGTATGGGTTTATGATAATAGTAACTTCTACATTAGTTGAATCTATTATCATTATATTATGTACATTTCAATTTTTTTGTTTTTATTCTTAAATTGCACTTTGATTACATTAATGTTGTCATTTCTTCTCTCATTTTTGCTCTTACTTGTTTAATATCTCTTTTTATCCTTTATTCCTTAAATTTTAAACACATTTTAAATGCACCTTAAAAAATAAATGGTGTGTATTAAACCAATATTTCATCCTTTCAGTCACTTCCAATGGAAAAATTTAATCCATTCCCAAATATGTATATTAATTTTATTTCTCCCATCTTTATATCTATTACTTAATGTCTTAATGACTTCCTAATATTTGGGGGGAGGAGGGTACTGGGGACTGAACTCAGGCCCACTTGACCACTGAGCCACATCCCCAGCCCTATTTTGTGTTTTATTTAGAGACAGGGTCTCACTGTGTCTTAGCCTCTCACTTTTGCTGAGGCTGGCATTGAAATCACAATCCCCCTGCTTCAGCCTCATGAGCTACTGGGATTACAGAAATGCTCCACATTGCCTGGCTTTTCCACCAGTTTGCTGAAGTTGGGATTGATTCCATTTCTCAACTTCTTAATTTGGATATTCCAGTACATTTTCCAAATTCTGACTTAAAACCTTTCACTTCCAAAGACTCATAATCAGACTTCCCTAATTTACTAATAAGATTTCAAGTCTTTCCTAAGCCATATATCAATGAAGCTTCACCTCCTTGCCCTTTTTTGAGATGAGTCCTTACAATACTTCCATCTTCCCTTTCTCCTTTTATTCTTATCATTGTTCAACCCTCACTCAGATTGTGCCTTTCAAAAATTCCTTTTTCATTCCCTCTCCCACCTCTGATTTCACAGAGCTAATTAACTCAGTTCAGATGCAAGTTATTATAATTTTCATTGCAGATGCTCCTTCTGTTTTAATAAACCACATTCGTACTCTGTTTCGTATTACCAGAGAACCTGTCATTGTTCATTTAGATATATGTGTGTACACCACGGTCCATTACTCACCTCATGTTCCTCTCTTCTCCCATTTCTCCTACTTTGAGGTCTTTATTCTAATGGATCTGTTCCTTGGAATTGGTCATTGAGTATTTTCTTCTGATGGAATAAGTGATCTACTCTGAATCTTAATGTCTTTGCAACTGTATTTCTTTTGTCCTGACAAATAATAATTTGACTAAGCATTGAGTATTTCCATTCTAGCTCTTTTAAAAATTTTCAAATGTTTTCCTACCATCACCTAACCTCTGTTCTTACAGATAATAAGAGCGATGACAGTCTGATTATTTTTCATGATAGTAGAGTGCATTTTGGCATATTGTACATACAAGAAATATTATTTATTCTAATTGGGATTTGGTTCCTTTTCCATTTTAGGTAATGTTATGGACTACATTGTGCCCCACCCAAAATTTACATATTGAAGTCCTAATCCCAAAGTGGTTGCACTTGAAGATAGTGTCATTAAAGGGGTACTTACTTGGAAGTGAGGTCATAAAGCAGTAGCCATAATCCAAAAGGACTAGTGTTCCTATAAGAAAAGGAAGAGACATAAGAGATTTTCCTCTCAGCTCATCACCCAGAGGAAAAGAGAGGAGACAACACAGCAGAGAAGTAGCTGCTACAAAACATGAGAGTCTCACCAGAAATCAACCCTGCTTGTACCTCGTCTGGACTTCAGTCACCAGAACTATGAGAAAATAAATTTCCACCACTTCAGCCATCCAGTCTCAGGTATTCTGCTGTGATGGTCTCTTTTTCTTTCTATTTGAATGTTTATAAGATTGTCCCTTTAGCATTAGAGCTCTAGAATTTTGTCAGGATGAATCTAAGTGTGCATCTTTTCTCATCAACTCTGTCTGGAACTTGTATCATTTTAATTTCTGGATATATCCCTTACCTCCAACCCTCAGGGAATTTTTCTTTTTGATCACTTATTTCTGTTTTTCTTTCTTTTTTTCCCCTTTGTAAAATTCTATTATTTGCATGTTTGGTGAAGGAGATTTATTCTCCAACCCTTTTATCTTTCATCTCAAGGTGTTTGTTTGTTTTTAATCTATGATGATTTGAGATGTTTCTTCTCACTAATATTCCAGTGAATGGATTTGGGTCTTAGTAATGGCTGACTATTCTCTCAATCATTTAATTTATTGCACTTTTTTATTTCAAAAATTATGATTTAAAGTATCTAGACAAGTTTACGAGTATTGTGTTAGAATTCTTTTTACCATTTGTTTTATTCAAGAAATTCTAACTTACCTGACAATTTTCTGCTCCCATTAAATAATTTACCTCTACATGATTGACATCATAATACTCATACAGTCTTCACTGGAAAATGTCTGATGTCACTGCTATGGCCCAGGAAATCTGTGAATAGGCATAAAGAACATAATTAAGAAAAATTCATTTTTACTCTCACTGAGCTTATACTTTAGGATTGTGCACAAGTTTCATACAAACCAATAGTGAATATCTGAAAACAAATAATGTGTGCTATAAGAGGAAATAAAAGAGTACTAGGTGAAAAATGTACAGTGCAGAATGGAAGTGTAGTGATTGCTCTGAATGCTGTGGTTATGACAGTTCCCCAAGGTATAAAATGGAAGTTGGGTTGGTCAGTGAGAGATTTCAGTGGAACCCTGCTGCAGACAGAAGAACACATTTATATAGAGTGTGGTCTCTTTCAGGAGCTGAAAGGAGCCCCCAAAGCTGAAGCAAACTGTGTCTGTGAGGTGGTGGAAGGATGTAGCCTTCATTGTAAGACCAAGAAGAGCTGCTGTCATGCGGAAGAATGGAGCAGCATTATCCAACTTTCATGTGAACAAGATGACTGTGGGTGCCATTAAGAGTACTGGTGGTAGATGGACCGTGATTTTAGTGTTATCTAAAAGGGGGTCCTTAAATTTCTTACCATAAAGGGCACAATGGTAACTATTTTAGGCTTCGAAGTTCTTAGGGTTTCTAATTTAAGTAAACTACCTATGTTGCATATAAAATGCTGCAGACAATACATAAATGAATGTCCGTGGCTGTGTTTTGATAAAATATTTCTAGCTTTGGCCTGCAAGTAGTGGTCTGAGAATCCATAGTCTAAACATTTCAAAGTTCCTCTAACTTACCCACAAAGATCGTCACTAAAATGATGATCTCAAAATTCTGAGATGTATGTGGGTAGACTGATCTCCACGACTAGCATTTGGTAGGTGCTCAGTAAACACGTTTTAAAAGGAAGCATTGCAGAAAGACATGATGTTTGTGTCATCAGGGAAGGGCAATTTCATTTATTCATACCTTTGACTTGGTGTCACTCTCAGGTTCATGCCCATAACAGAGCACATTGTAGAGTGATTGAGAGTAACCAATAGTGGGCAATTAGCCTAATGGGAAATACAGCAGACTTGTGCTGGCATGTATTCTTCTCTAATATCCCATTTTTTCTATCAATGGAGAGATATACATATGATAGACTTCATTCACTCTTGCCTTTGACTTTATTCACTCTTTTGTTAGGATATAGTTAAATAGGTTCTTGTGCCTTAATTTAGCTGCTATTCACTATATAATATTTATGTGAAAGTACAGCGAATCTTGCGATCATTGAGTGCAGCACAGTCAGAGGCACAAGTAGCATGCTCAAATCAAGATGTTGGGGATTCATCCAAGATGGTAAAATAGAGGAGGTGGAGTTCCTGACTGCTCCTTTCTTGGCGTGAAACCAAGAAAGCAGACAGGCAGAGTCTCCATAAAGTGGGCAAACAAACAAACAAACAAACAGAAAATGGGGGAGTCTTTTTTTTGGAACTTAAAACTGGACATTCAAAGCATACAAGAGACATAGGACATTGGATATAATAAAATAAGGGAAAAAATCCCCAGCAGCACAGACACTGCCACGGCCAGGCCAAAAGCACCAGCCAGAGAGGTCCCTCCGTGAGCATAGTGGAGGGATAAGGGAATTGAAGGAACATGCATTTTGGGGGAGGCTGAAGGCTTGGCTGGGTACAGAGCATTTAGAGACCAAGGACATTGCCCAACAAACCTGAAAGATGTGCTGCATGATCTCCCCGTGCAGGGAAAGAAGCTGACATCTCTCTAAGCATCGAGCAGAGGGCAAAGGAAGGAACCATTTTGCAGCCTTGGCAAGGGGGCTGGCAGCCGAGGAAGCCAGTTCTTGGCAAATTCAAAACACAGGCCCAGTAAACACACACTGCACAACATAAAGTGTGCTTAAATGATCAGAAGAAAAGTAAACATGGAGGGAGGTTTACAGAGGGCACAAATGGTCATAGAAACCCACCTGGCTCTATTGACCCCCCTCAAATGTGATCTCTTGCAGGACCTGTTCAGATAGACACATCTGGCCAAGATCTCAGTGGGGCTGGAGAGGGAGAGATTGGACTGAACCCAAGACCAGGAAACAAGGGTGTGCAGGTAATGTAGGGGACTGAGAACTGGCTCACCACCACATGAGTGGAACCCAGGGGACATCACTGGGATAAAGTTTTCTAGTATGAAACAGCAAGTACTGGGCACTGGAGGTGTGCTGATTTAAACTCTCCAGACCAACTGGCATTCAGGGAAGAGACTGGAACCTGCTTAAATCTAAGCCCCGCCTCCAGGAACTCCTACTATGGGATTTCCTGTCTCACTCTAGCAACCCAGAGGGTGGAGCATCACCCTCCAGATAACTCCACCTGAAACTGCTAAGAAGAGAAGCTGAGAATATTTTAAACTCCAATGGAAAGAACTTTTTAACCTTTCATCCAGTTTTTCTTTTTCTTTTCTTTTGTTTTTCTTTCATTCTTTTTCTCTGTTTAATTGTGACCTTCATTATACTTGGACATTTATACAGTTTCATATTTCTTTTCTCAGTTTTAAGATTTTTGGAGCCAGTTATTTTTCTCAAATTCATTTTTTAACTAGGATATTTGATTAGTATATTTTAGTTTTGTTCTTATTCTTTTATTTTTAAGTTTTTAAAATTGTTACTACATATATACATATGTATGTGTGCATGTGTATAGTGATATATATGTGTGTGTGTGTATCCTACCTGTTTCCCTTGATTCTCTCTTTTCTTCTATTAATAGTGAATTTCTATAGTTTTTTCTTCCATTCCTCTTTAATCTTTTACTTCTGTCTTTTCTCCCCCTCCCTCATAATCATAACATCGTATATCATTTCTGTTCTCTCCATGTCCACAATTTCAAGTTGTAAAACCTTTTGCAAACTTGCTATCTGCATTATAGGCAATGACTGATCATATCATTTCTGTTTATTGTGATAATGGTTACTGTAGATGTCATAGTAGGAACTATTTCGTTCAATGCTGCTTATTGCTTACATTGGTTGTTGTCTCCCCTTAAATGGTGAGGTACTAGAAACCTTTAGGTATACTATAAATCCACAGGGTAGAAAATCTACTGTCTCAGATCCATACTGTTAGATGGGCAGACACAAAAACAACGCGAAAAAGCAAGAGAACAAATCACCCTAAGCAAACCAAGATACTCCAATAACAGAACCACTGACACCACAGTGGAAGAAATGTCAGAGAAGGAGTTTAGAATGTACATACTTAAACTGATCTGTGAAATAAAGAACAGTATAAGGAATGAAATCAAAGAGAAAATATAGGAGTGAAAGATCACTTCAATAAAGAGGCAGAGATCCTGGGGGAAAAACAGAAATCCTTGAAATGAAGGAAAAAAATAAACCAAATTAAAAACACAATAAAAACATCACCAACAACAGGACCATTTGGAAGACAGAACCACAGGCAATGAAGAAAAAAATGTATAATGTTGAAAATAGAGTTGATCATGGAGAGAAGATGTTAAGAAACTAAAAACAGAACTTCTGAGAATTATAAAATAACATCAAAAGACCAAATTTAAGATTTATCAGGATAGATGAAGGTGCAGAGATGCAAACCAAAGGAATGAACAATTTTCTTAATGAAGTAATATCAGAAAAATCCCCCAATCTAAAGAATGAAATGGAAAATCAAATACAAGAGGCTTAAAGGAGCACCAAATGTACAAAATTACAACAGATCCACAGTAAGTCACATTGTAATGAAAATGCCTAGCTTACAGAATAAATATAGAATTTTAAAGACTGTGAGGGGAAAATATCAGATTATATCTAGGGAGAAACCAATTTGAATCTCAGCTGATTTCTCAACCAAGACCCTTAAAGCTAGAAGGTCCTGGAATAATGTGGAATATTGTATACCAAACTCTGAAAAAACATGGGTGCCAACCAAGAATTCTATATCCAACAAAATTAAACTTCAGATTTCAAAATGAAATAAAACTTTAGATGATAAGCAAAAGTTAAAAGAATTTGCAAGAATGCTTGCATTATTCAAAAAAATATTTCATGAAGATGAAATTTTTTAAAAAAGTGAAAAACAGCAAATGGAGGAACTATTGTAAAGGAATAGTCAATAAAAGGAGAAACTAATTCAAATTCAAAATTATAAGCAAGACAAAATGACTGGGAATACAAATCATAACTCAATAATAACCTTGAATGGCCTAAACTCATTAATCAAAAGACATACACTGGCAGATTATATTGAAAACAAGACATAACAATATGACTTCTCCATGAAACTCACCTCAGAGGCAAAGACCCACAGACTGAAGGTGAAAGGATGGGAAGAAACATATCACTCACATGGATCAGGTTTCTATCCTCATATCAGATAAAGTGGACTTCAAGCCAAAGTTAATCAGATGGAACAAAGAAGGACATTTCATACTGCATAGATGAATTACATATCAATAAGACATAGCAATCATAAATATTTATGCTCCAAACAATGGAGCATGTATGTACCTCAAGCAAATCCTTCCCAAATTCAAGAAACAAATAGACCACAACACAATAATACTTGGTATTATTGTGAACACCTCTTTCTCTACTGAATAGATTCTCCAAAGAAAAACTAAACAAAGAAAGTATTGTCAAAATAATACAATCAATAATTTAGACTTAGCAAACATATGTAATTACATTTCATCCATCAATGAGCAAATATACCTTCTTCTGAGCAGCACACAGATACTTCTCTAAAATAGGTCACATCTTAGGGCACAAAGCAGCTCCTAGCAAATACAAAAAAAAATGGTGATAATACACTGCATTCTAGCAGATTATAATGGAATGAAATTACAACTCAATGATAGAATAAAAAGTAGAGGCTACCCTAACCCCTGGAGACTAAATAATATGCTATTACATGATGAATGGCTATCAGAGGATATCAGGGATAAAATAAAAAAAAATATTTAGAGGTAAATAGAATAGTGATACAACATATGAAAATCTGTGGGACACTATGAAGGCAGTACTAAGAGTAAAGTTCATTGCATTGAGCTCATTCATTAAAAGCGTGGAAAGCCGATGAACAAATGACCTAACATCACAACTCAAAGCTCAAGAAAGAGTAGAATAAATCAGCACCAAAAGCAGTAGAAGACAGGAAATAACTAAAGTAATTGAAATCAGTGAAATCAAAACAAAATTAATAAATTTAAAAATTAACAAAACAAAAAGTTGGTTCTTTGAAAGAATAAATAAAATTGATAAACCTTCAGCCACACTAATGAAGAGAAAGAGATAGAAGACTCAAATTACTAAAATTCATGATGAAAAAGGAAATACCATGATGGACACTACTGAAATACAGAAGATTATCAGAAACTATTTTGAAAATTTACACCCCAATAAAATTGAAAATCTTGACGACATCAACAAATTTCTAGAGAAGTAGTACCTACCCAAACTGAGGACATTTACAATTTAAACAGATGAATTTTAAGCAACGAAATAGAACATGACATCAAAAGTATACCAACAAAGAAAATCCCAAGACCACATGGATTCTCAGCAGGATTCTATAAAACCTTCAAAGAAGAATTAACACCAATACTCCTCAAATTATTCCATGAAATAGAAAAAGAGGAAACCCTTTCATGCTCATTCTAAGAGACTAGTATCACCCTGGTACCAAAACCAGACAAAGAAACATCAAGGAAAGAAGACTTTAGACCAGTATCCCTGATGAACATAGATGCAAAAATTCTCAATAAAATTCTGGCAATTTGCATACAAAAACATTAAAAAGATAGTACAGCACAATCAAGTGGGGTTCATTCCAGGATTGCAAGGCTGGTTCAACATATGGAAATCAATAAGCATAATTCATCACCTCAATAGTCTTAAAGACAAGAATCATAAGATTATCTCAATAGATGCTGGAAAAGCATTTGATAAGAGACAGAACCCCTTTATGTTCAAAACACTAGAAAAACTAGGTAGAGTAGGAACACACTTCAATATCATAAAAGATATATATACTAAACCCAAGGCCAACATCATTCTAAATGGAGAAAATTTTAAAGTATTTCCTCTAAGAACTGGAACAAGATGAGGATGCTCTCTTTCACCACCTTTATTCAACACTGTTCTTGTAACTCTAGACAGAGCAACTAGAGGAAAGAAATTAAAGAAATACAAATAGGAAAAGAAGAACTTAAGACTATCACTATTTGCTGATGACATGATTCTATATTTAGATGATCAAAAAAAAAGAAAGAAAGCAAAAAAGAAGAAACCCACCAGAAAACTTCTAGAGCTAATAAAAGAATCCAGCAAAGTAGCAGGATATAAAATTAACAGCCACAAGTTAAATGTATTCCTATACAAATGCATTCTTAATTTCTCTTTTAGATGAATCCACTAAAAGAGAAATTAGGAAAGCTACTTCATTCACAAAAGCCTCAAAAATAAAATAAAATATTTGAGAGTCAATGCAACAAAAGAAGTGAAAGACCTCTACAATGAAAACTACAGAAGACTAAAGAAAGAAATTGAAGAAGACCTTAGAAGATAAAAGATAGCCCATGGTCTTGGATAGGCAGAATTAATACTGTCAAAATGGTCATACCACCAAAAACCTTATACAGATTTAATGCAATTCCTGTTAAAATTTGAATGAAATTCTTCATAGAAATAGAAAAAAGTAATCATGAAATTCATTTTGAAAAATAATGACCCAGAATAGCCAAAGCAATCCTTAGCAAAGAATTGTGAAGAAGAAGGCATCACAATACCAGACTTTAAACTATACTACAGAGAAATAGTAACAAAAATGGCATGGTAATGGCACCAAAACAGACACATAGGCCAATGGTACAGAATAGAAGACATAGAGACAAACCCACATTAATACAATTATCTCATACTAGACAAAGGTGCCCAAAAAATGTATTGAAGAAAAAATAGCCTCTTCAATAAATGGTACTAAGAAAACTGGAATTCACATGTAGCAAAAAGAAATTAACTCCTCTCAGCCTGCACAAAAATCTATTCAAAGTGGATCAAGGACTTAGGCACTGAAATAGAGACCCTGCACCTAATAGAAGAAAATGTAGGCCCAAATCTGCATGTGGACTTAGGAACTGACTTCCTTAACAAGACTCCTAAAACACTAGTAAAATCAAGAATCAATAAATGGGATGGAATCAAACTAAAAAGCTACTTCACAGCGAAAGAAACAATCAATAATGTGAAGAGTGAGCCTACAGAATGGGAAAAAATCTTTGCCACCTGCCTTTAGATAGAGCATTAATCTTCAGGTTATACAAAGAACTCAAAGTACTCAACACCAAAAATAAATAAATAAGTAAATAACTGATCAGTAAATGGGCTAAAGAATTAAACAGAAACTTCACAAAAGAAGAAATACAATATATCAACAAATATATGTGTGTGTATGTGTGTGTGTAAAATTCAACATCTCTAGCAATTAGAGAAATGTAAATCAAAACTACATTGAGATTACATCTCACTCCAGTGAGAATTGCAATTATCAAGAATATAAGTAATGATAAATGGCAAGAATGTGGCAAACAGGTTATACTCATTCATTTCTGGTGGGACTGCCAATTGGTGCAACCAGTCTGGAAAGCAGTATGGAGACTCTTCAGAAAACTTGGAAAGAAAATATCATTTGACCCAGTCAACCCACACTTAGGTTTATATCCAAAGGACTTAAAATCAGCATAATATGGTGACACAGCCACATCAATGTTTATAGAAGCTCAATTCACAATATCTAAACTATAGAACCAACCTAGGTGCCCTTCAACAGAGGAATGGATATAGAAAATGTATATATACAGAATGGAATATTACTCAGTCTTAAAGATGAATGAAATTATGTCATTTGCTGGTAAATGGATAGAACTGAAAAATATTACGCTAAGTGAAATAAGCCAATTCCAGAGAACCAAAGGCTGAATATTTTTTTGTGGTACATGGATGCTAATTCACAATAAGGGGGCTTGGGGAGAACAGAGGTACTTTGGACTAGACAGAGGGGAGGGAAGGAAGGGGAGGAGATGTGGTGGTAGGAATGATAGTAGAATGAATTGGGCATTATTATCCTATGTGCATATATGATTACATGACCTGTGTAACTCTATATCATGTACAATCAGAAGAATGAGAAGTTATACTTCATTTATGTATGATGTGTCAAAATGCATTCTACCATCATGCATAACTAATTAGAATAAATTTAAAAATTTAGGAAAAAAAATGTTGGAAGAACATAGAAAAATCTGGTACAGTTATTACTAATGAGTATGAGATATGTTTCTTAATGCCATGATCCCAAGATTAGGAGACAAAACTTTGAAGGTTAAGAAACTTGGAGTTGGGGGATGATTCACAAACCAGCAGGTCCATTACCCCAACTTGAAAAAAATCATCTTTATGTTCATTAGGATGTTTCAGTGGTTAGGGGGGTGCTAACCTGAGATGGAGACCAGGAAACGTATAGCACTTCCAGAAAATCTCACCCCTCTAATGTTTTCTCAATGTTTTTGTCTTTAGCTCAGTTTTGGATGGCACCAGGGAGGCACCTGCAAGGTCAGCAGAACTCCTGGGAATCTCCAAGCAGGCCTGTTCTTTGTCCTCTTCTTATTCCTCGAGAAACTAGGGATCGTGGTTATGAGCACAGTTTTCTGTACTCATATGTAAAACATCACCACCAACTCAGTAAGTTAGTGTCGTAATTAGCTTATTTTCAAACCTTAAACTCTTAAATTTTTTGAATTATAAAATAAGAGGATAATCACTGTAGAACATTTGAGAATGTTAAAAAAAATAATTAAAAGAAAGACCTGGGCTGGGGTTGTAGCTCAGTGGTAGAGTGCTTGCCTCTCACGTGTGAGGTTCTATCCTCAGCACCACAGAAAATTAAATAAATAAAGCAAAAGTATTATTTTTAAACAAAGGAAGGAAGGAAGGAAGGAAGGAAGGAAGAAAGAAAGAAAGAAAGAAAGAAAGAAAGAAAGAAAGAAAGAAAGAAAGAAAGAAAGAAAAGAAAGGCAAAACAACTCTGTAGAGAGTTGTTTGTATATATACAAAAATCAGAATCATGCTGATATTATTGCTTTGTGACTTGTTTTAAAGTTTTATGATATATAGCTGGAGTATATTAGCAATTCTTCTAAGAATATTAATAGTTTTATCAACATGCATTTGATCGATCAGATATCTTTGGACACATTGGCTGAATCTGTTTTTACTATTAAAAGTAATAATATTTAAATATTTTTGTACATATTAATTGACTAAGTCTTTTCTTTGTGTAAATTTTAAAAGTACAATTTAAAATGCAAAGGATGAAGTTTTAGGTTTTGTTTTTTTCCACAATCCTCCTACCTCAGCCTCCTGAGTGGCTAAGATAATAGGCATGCACCACCTCACCCTGTGAAGATACCTTTTAACTCTTGACACACACCTCCAGATACAGAGTTAATGACGCACTCCAGCACTTTAGGAGATAAGCAGTATTAGTATAATTTCAACAATAATAAATATTGTTCAGTTTTTTTCAAATAGTGAGTATTTGAGTATTTTAGTTTCTTCTTTGATGTTTTAGTTGATATTTTTCCAATATTTTCACTGATACATTTTATTTTATACATTATTGAAGTCTTTTGCTTTTTCTTATTAGCAATTTATTTTCATGTAATTATAATTCTAATATCTTTCATCTAGTATATGCATATATGTTGCAAATATTTTCTCAATTTGCCATATTTTATGAATATTATGAAATTTTATTATATGCAAAATTTTAAATTATATTCATAATAGCTCACATTTATTTAATTTTACTATGTTTTTCAGATTTCACAAAATTATCAACACATAACATTTTATTTAGTCTTCATCTCTAATATGTGTACAATATTAGTCTTTTATTCAGATGAGAAAGCCAAGATACAGAGGGGTGCAGTGTCTTGCCCAAGGTCACATTGGTCTCTAAACCCAGTAAATCTGAACCCACATCATCTAATTTTTTTTTTTAGGATTTTGCATAGAAAGTGACTCACTCTAATATAGAAGAGCTTCCATTTTTTCAATTCTCTATTTAACCCTCCACTTTTTACTTTTTCTTTTTCTTCTCCTTCAAAAATGTATTTCCATAATTTATTTGTTTGTGTTTAATAATTAGCAATTCTTTCTTATGTTTTTCAGCAATTTTGTTTCAAATATATTCATTTATTTACATGGTATTAAGATAATCCCTACAAAACAGGGAGTATTAGAAAAGTCAGACTCCTACTCTGTCTCCACATGAAATACAGGTTTTACACAGAAAAAAAAATCACAAAATATTGACTTTCTTCCATTTTCAAATAAAGGATACCCTGACATATATATTTAAATATATAAATACATATATAAAAATCACATTCTTCTCTTTCATGGTTAAATAGTGGCATACTATTAAAAAAACTTCTCCATTTTTATTTTCTTTTTCCTTAGTGATAAATAACAAAGGACACAAAACACCAGCATAGAAAATGCAGTTTTATGTACTTCTCTGTGTATTCATAGTTCATTTAACTAGTCCCCTATTAACACACTTTCAGGGCAGTCTTTTACTATGACTAATGGTGTTGCAATGAGAACCTTCATGAATATCTTTTGGCACTTTTAGAAAGTAAGATTGTGATAAATGACTAGACACAAGCTAGTTGGGTCAATGGGTATGTACATACATAATTTTTGCTTCATATTGCCAAATCATGCAATTTTATATTTCCACTGGTAATATACAAGGTTGTGTATATCTTTGAAGTGACACCAATAGTGTTTTGTCAACCTTTCAAATTTAAAGGAGAGTAATAATATTTCAGTAAATTTTTTGCTTGCATTTTTCTTATTTGGGTTTGTTGAGCACCTTTTTATATTCCAAGGACCTTTTGCTTTCTAGTTTCTATAAATCTGTGTCTCATTATATATGCTGCTCATTTATCTGTATGGTTGTTTGTTCTTTTTGATTTTTTAGAAGTTCTTTCTAAGTCAAGATTACTGACAAATTGCAAATTGTTTTATTACCTGAAAAAAGTTTATGTATATAATATATATTTTTATATTATATAGTATTTTATATATAATACAGTATATAGATTATATCATACTTTATATAATTAAACATTTATATATTACACTTTCCCCTATTGAATCTGGATTCAGTAGGGGGAGTTATCTCTGTTTCTATGTTATAAAATAATTAATTTATATTTTATTCCAGTGTAATGTATTATTTTTTTCACATTTAACTCTCTGGTTCATTTGTAATTTTTTTCTGATATGTAATTGATGAATAAAATAATTTTTATTTTTCATTCAGTTTTTTGTAGTTTCTTTTACCATTCATCAAGAAAGTCATCTTTCTCTCAAGCTATAAAATGTCATGGCATTGTAGGTTAAATTTTCATATGCAAGTGTGTCTATTTCACAATGTTTTATCACAAGAGTTTTACTCACGATGTTTTAATTAGAGAAGCTTTAGCTAACTTTGCTCTTTATTCTTGCAAATGTACTATACAATTAACTTGTCTGGCTCCAGAAAAAAAAATACAAAGTTTTTAACTTTTAAATAAGGTCCTATTATATTTATATAACTTACAGATAATATATTTTAATGGTATTAAATGTTTCTCTCAAGAACACTTGGCTTTTTTTATTTATTCAGTTCTAATTTAGGTCCTTTAGGAGTGTTTTTTAGCATTTATCATAGAAATTTTACAGTTTTCTTAAATTTCTCTATTACAAAATGATTCTTTCTTCTCTTTTGATATATCTTCCAGATAGCTTCGTTTGTATGTTTGATACTCTTCCTTTTGTGTGTAGGTATTATAAGTTTCAAATTTATTGAATTTTAGTTCTTTTTATAGCTGGCATTCCATGGATTCTTTTTGCTTTCCAGATCATGAATAATTTTATTATTAAATAAAAATAACTTTATTTTTTTCCTTTTCAACCATTCAGGCCCTCATTGCATTCTTGTCTGATTTTATTGCTAACACCACAAACACAACAGTGAGTAATTCGGGGCATAATGTGTACCTTTATACTTTTCCTGAGGTCAGTGAGAAAACCCTTATGTTTAACTGTTGAGAATGATGTAGGATCTGGGGCTGAGGTATACATAAGTCATTCTGTTTAGGAAGTAGTCATAAATTGTTTTTTTTTTTTGAGGGTACTTTTTAACGTGGATGACTTTGACTCAGTGAATTTTTATTATTTTGTCATGTTGCAAAATTTTTATTGAAATATATACATCATTGGGGGGAAAATATGCTTATTTTTGATAGTAATTTTTTTTTTTTTTTGTCTAGAAAGATTTTCTACCCTTCAGTGGAGTTTTGTGTGGTTTCATTAAAATAAAAAAACAGAGCTGTTTGTTTTGTTCAGCTGCTGCACATCAAAGCCATAGGTCTGTGTCTGGAAGAACACAGGTTCTCAACAAATATTTTATTATAAAAAGGAAACAATGAATAGATATGTGCATTTATTTAAGTACATTATAAGCATTTTCATTAAATGACATATTCTTGTTAAGCTTTGACATTACTATATATAAAAACACATAAGCTGTTGCTTTCTCAAAACACATTTCTGTTGAGATGATTCATAATAATAAAAAATGTACAAAAATTCGTTTTTGATAGTTTTTTAATGTATGCATAGAATTGTTCAACCATCACCATGAAAGTTTAGAATTTTTCTCAGCCCAGAAAAGAAAACTCAGACCCATTAGGAATCACTCCCTGTGCACCCCTGGCTCCTGGAAACCACTAATTTACTTTAAGTCTCTATAGATTTGTCTATTGTACACATTAGATATAAAGGGAATAATACAAAATGCATGGTCTTCTGCCCTGGCTTCCTTCCCTCCACAGAAGGATTTTAAGGTCCATCCATGTTGTGTTAGTACTTCATTCTTTTTTATTGTAAAATAATATTGCCTTGTATGGCTGTACCTCATATTTTCATTCATTCATCCTCTCTTCATTTTTTAAACATTGTGAATAATGCTGTTAAGAACATTCATGTGCAAAGTTTTATTTACATATGTTTTCACTTTTGAGAGGTAGAAGCCTAGGCATGGAATTGCTGGATCGTGTGGTAACGATGTATTTGATGTTCAGAGGAACTGCCAAATGTTTTTTTAAGGAGCTACATGAGTTTACAGTTCCACCAGCAATGCATAGGTTTGAAATTTCTCTTTTTGTCTGATCTTCATGGGGTTGAAACAGTATGTCATTGTGGTTACAGTTGCATTTCCCTAGTAGTTAATTATGTTGAACATCCTTTTCATGATTTTTGGCTAGTTGTTAACTTACTTTGGGGAAATGTCTATTCAAAATCCTTTGTCATTTCAAAAATTAGGTTAATTTCCTTTTTAATTCCAGGATTGAAGCACTTTTTGACACTTTCTGGATAACTATCCCTCATTAGAATATTTGAAAATATTTTCTCTCATGTTGTGGGTTGTTTGTTGTTTCTTCTTTTCTTTTTCTTAAGGATATCATTTGCAACACGTAACTTTAAAATTTTTATGAGGTCTAATTATCTTTTTCTTCTTTTTGTCCCTTGTGCTTAGGTGTCAAGTCTAAGGATTTGCCTAATGCAAAATCAAGATTTATGTGTTTTCCTTCTAATGGTGTTATAGTTTTAGCATTTGCTTTTAGATCTATGATCCATTTTTTAGTTCATCCTTGTGTGTGTTGTAAGGAAAGGGTTCAATTTCATTCTTTGGCATTGAATATCCAGCTATCTCAGCATCTTTACTTGGAAAGACTGTTCCTTCCCCCATTGAATTGTCCTGGAAGCCTTGTCAAAAGTCATTTGACTATAAAAACAAGAGTTTATTATCTGAACTCTCAGTTCTGTCATTTTCATCTCTATGTCTATCCTAATGCAGCATTCCTTGACTGAAGCTGGGTAGGTAGTTCTGAAGTCAGGAAGGTTAAATCCTCTATTCTGTTTTGAAATTATTTTAACTTTTCTGGGTCTTTTGTATTTCCCTAGCCATCGCTTATGAATATGGATTAGAAGCCAACCATCATTCCAAATTCAAATATTTGGCTTATTAGTATTTTTATTTATTTCATTTGGTTTTACCAAAATATCAATTATGAAATTTTCTTCCTCTTTACTGTTTCTTAGAGCTCTAATTTTCCCTTCTCTCATATCCTTCACCAAGATTTCAGATAAATGGTTATAATAATTGTGGCTACATGAGTCTTTGTCATATTCCTGACTTCAATGAGAATTATTTTAAAGGCCTACTGTTAATTATGATGATGGCTATTAAATTTAGATAAGTTTCTTGATCAAACTCTTCTGGATTCATTAAGACCTTTTGATCAAGAATGAATATTTTCTTTCAAATTTCTGAGTTTTAATTTTCCTAAGCATGATGTTAAGGAACTGAAGCTAGATTGAGTGAAGTATCCAGTTGGACAGATGCTGGTTTCGGGGCCGGAGACCATTGTTCACCTCTTACACACACCCTGACTTTTCTAACAGGCTCTGGGATATCAGACATGTTAATTATCATTTTCAAGCCCCAATTTCTCACTGAGGAAAAACTCTGATCTATCATACTTAATCTTACAGTATCTTAGCAATTATAAAGCCTAATGGACAGTAGTTTTGTTTGCTTGTTTACCTGCAAGGTTTTCTAGCTCTACAATGCAGTGGAGTGCTCTGTGTGTCTCTATTCATAAACTAGACTTGACTACGTAAGACACTGCACTGCCAAATAATTATGCCTCGACTTAAAGGGAGTAGGAGTTTAAACTTCCGATTGTTACTTGGCAGACTGAATTCTCATGCTCTGGTTTGGATGAGGTTGGAGTGTGTCTCCATGGTTTACATGTTGGATGTTTGGCCCTTAGTGGGGCGATAGAAAGATGGCGGGCTCTTTAAGAGGCAGGGCCTAGTAGGAAGTTGTCAGGCCACAAGGAGGGTGCTGCCTCTGAAGGGATTAAGGTATTTCTCATGGGTACCCAATTAGTTCTCACCAGAGGGATATGAAAGAGCAAGCCAGGCCTCTCCTAACTCTGTGGCTTTGGGTTTTACTAAGTGATCTCTCCCTCTCGCTACATTCCCACCATGATGCCATTTGCCACATGACACAATCAAGGGAACCCTCAACAAAGCCAAGCAGATATTAAGGATATCCTTGAACCTCTGAAATTTTGAGTTTAATAAGCCTCTTTATTTCACAAATTATCTAGCCTTGGGTATTTTGTTATAGCAATGGACTATTAAAACTCCAAATTAATCCTTATTTGTTTACTTATGTCATATTATAGTTTGGATATGGAATGTCCAACAATGTTCAGAGGTGGAGCTTTGGGGAATGTCTAGATCACAAGGGATCTACTACCTAGATGGATTAATCCATTGAAGGGTTCATAATTTAATGGCATTATTCGGAGGTGGTAGAAACTGTAGGAAGTGGGGCCTAACTGGAGGAAGGAGGTCACTGGGGCATGCCCTGGAAGGCTATATTTTCTCTCTGGCCCTTTCCTCCTCCTCTTTCTGTCTGCATCCTGCTGCCATGAGGTGAGCAGGTTTCCTCTGCTACATCCTTCTTCCTTGACCTATTACTTCCACAAAGAACCAGAAACAATGGATCCAGCACACTATGGATGGAAACTTCTGAATCCATGAACCAAAATCAAACTATTCTCCTCTAAGTTGATTTCCCCAGTATTTTGTCCCAGTGATGAAAACCAACTTAGAGGAAATAAAGATTTTTATTTTTGTATATAGATCTGCCACATAACAATCAATATAACTCAATGGATTTGAGGTAACTTTTTGTGTGGTATTCATACAACTCAACATCAAAATGAGTTGACTACTCCACATAAACTCGGAGATTATAGACGTGGAAGGAAAAATTAGTGAGCAACGAATTTCAATCTCAGACCCAAGGAAGTTCTTTTCATGATTCTATCGTGACACAGCAATTTATCTTGGCATTTTTTAACACCCTTTCACACCCTAAAGGTAACAATGATCATTTATCCTAAATATAGTGACCTGTGTACATGTCTCATGTATCTTCTAGACTGAGATGTTCTTGAGTCAACTATTATGTGATATTCAAATCAGTATTTGACTTCAGGCAAGTATGAAAGTGTGGATAAATAGTTCCGTAGCTGAGTGGATGAAAGAGTATTATATTAAAGAATGTAATTATACAATGTATATGTAGAAAGAATGCAATTAAACAAATGTAATTTGTATAATGAACAAATTAATTGCCACTTTCATGCTTTCTCCATTCAATTTCCATTCCTAAGATTTAAACATAAAGAAAAACATTAATATGCAATCATGTAAGTAGGTACCCAAGGAATCCCATATTTCTCATTAAGACCAATCTCTAATATCATTGATATCATTTTTAATACCTTACTATTAATTAATTAGTAAGATTAAGCTGATTGTGCTGTGCTTAAAGATTTGTACAACAATTGAAATTGTACACATGTATATATAAAATTTTCATATTCTTATGTTTTATTTTTGTGAACTATGTCATTTTTTTTTCCTGGAATTTGCAATTTACGGATCTTTCCAGAATAACTAGTTCGTGGAAGCAACAGTGCAGAGGACTTTTTCAGTGTCATAGAGAAACAATTACCAGAGACCCACCTTTTTTCCCCAGACACCTAAGTGCCCTCAAATCCCACCACAGTTTATCCTACGGCATGTTAGTCAGTGCGTTTACAGAGGTTCTAATTAATTCCTTGTAATTGTGTAGTAATTTCTGCCTTCGTTTCTCACCACTGTCCCAGCCTTGAAAACAAGATGTTCCACCTCTGGAGACTGCCCTGGTAAAAGCCTATTAATAAATAATTAAGTTTGGAGGCTCCTGCAGTGGTGAGTCATGATGGGAGATCACATGGGCCCTGTCTCCATGGCAACTCACCAACAGGAACTGAACTGCTCTATTTCTCTTTGTATGGGTGGTGATAGTGGGGGCAAAGGCACAGATTAAAAAGAGATTTGATTTTTGTCATTTTTTTTCTTATTAATTTTCTTTTGAAAAAGAATCTGCCAATCCATTTAGAATTCAAGCAAGCCTATGCTTATGTCAAATGAGATGTGATCAGCAGCTGGGTGCAAAACCTTCCACACCCCATCCTCAGCTCAACTCTGTTCTAGATCTGCCTGTGGCACTACCCCAGCCCTGTTATTCTGGGTGTGCCATCCCTTACCACGCAGTTTTTACCAGGTGCCTCTGCTTGCCTTATTGCTGGTTCTGTCTAGCAGCTCTTGTACTCACCTCTCTTCCCTTCCTCTGTTAACTTGTGGTAGTATAAACTAACATTAAGTAGAATGGAAAACACATGGGCTTAGGGGTAAGGCAGGTCTGGATCCATGCCCTTACCAGCTGTATAATTTAGGAAAGTTACTGGACCTCTCTCCATCTGTTTCCTTGTCCATCAAATAGAAACAACCACTATGCAGGTTGCAATGAAACTTAAAAGTAGGAGCATGAAGTAGGGGTTAAGAGTGTAGATTTTTACATGAGATTTTCTGGATTTAAAACTTCCCTTTTCTTTTTTTTTTTAACTCACTTCCTCTTTTAGGACAAATTACTTAATTTCTTTAAGTCTCAGATCCATTACAATCTTGGCCTCCTAAGCAATGCAAAAAAATAGAGCAGTCATCTGCTTCATGGATTTATTTGGAACATTACTTTACACATTGTATGAAAAAGCTTTTGGCAAATAGTGAGTTATTAATATATGTCCATTATAATTTTTAAGGATGTAGTATACAGTAGGTGTGTGATGAATAAAATGGTTTGTAATGATAAGTGTTTTTCAGGATTATAATAACTTGACATAAAGATCAAGAAATGCTTTCTGATTGGGTGGGGGGCTGCAGCATGGACACAGTGTCCTGGGAGCCACTGAGCCCTTGTATGCTGGCCTAGACTGGTATTTGATTCTGCTTCACATAGAACCTTCAGCTTCCAGACCAGATCCGAGCCCAGATTCTTCCTGTGCAGAAGTATGGCCCAGGCCAACATGATCCCAGCATGGAGGCCATCTGTTTGGAATATTCTCCATCCTCCTCCCTCCTATGCTCTGTTTTGTGTCTCAGAAAGCCAACCCTTGCAGACTTCATCTCTTAGGCTTGCTTTCAGGTAGCTTCCAGGTGTATCGGGCCAATATGAGGAACCCAATGAGTGCAGCACCATTATGTTAGAGCAGGTTGAGCAAGATGTGGGACACAGACGATTTGTGAGACTCCCCCTTGTTCTCCCAAGTCTGATAAAAAAAAAAAAACAGAAAACGATGGCAACTCAATTAATACAGAACAACTGAAGACTTAGACCCTTCAGTTATGAAGTTATGGGTCACTGTAGCACATAAAAAAAAAAATCCCAAGGAGATGGCAGAGGGCAGGGATAAAGAATGGGCAGCAGAAGAGAAAAATATGTGATTATTAACTTAGGTCTGTAGTTATTAGTAGAAGTGGAAACTACAGCCACTGTACACACCTGACGTTATTTGATTTTGTTTTTCAACATTTCCCTGTACCTTAAAGAACTCCCAAAGTGGCCACATTGCTAAGACACTCTAGATGTGTCTCTTAAGAAAGTCACTGTGTCTGATGGACATAACCCTGTGACAACTTGGTGGCTGATTTGGGGATGAATTGTTTTCGTAGAGAATGAAAAGCAGGAACAACGAATGTTGAGGGGAAAACGGGTACATCTTGCTGGCTCTTCCCCATTTATGCCTCTTCCCCGACACACTCAGGACTGCTCCTCTTTCTCTGCTCTGTTCTTTGCCCTCAAGAAACTGACTCCCTGGAAAACTCAGTCAGCTTCAGGTTGGGTTTGGCCAATGGGAGGCATCAGCAGGAGACTGGAGGGTCGGTGGGGAGAGAGGCAGGTAGGAGGGAAGAGAGGTTGGCTTGTCTGATCCCTTTGAATCTCAGCGTCTGTGGTAGATGCTGTTTCCTTCTTAACCAGCTTCTGTCATATACACAGCTGGGCTATGTCTTGGGATGCCTTGCATTCCTATTTGCTCTCTATCCCCTGATGATTCATGTGTAAGTAGTTTCTTCATTAAAATATTTTCCATTGGACCAAATTCTGCTTCCTCCTTGGGCTAAGACTCACCCAGTATTCTACATTGAATCAACTTTTATACCCTGTTCATATGTCAGGACCTTCCATCTCTGTATTATCTTCAGGAAATAGGCTCTTCACAAAGTTTTGTTAAAAATGAAAAGACTTTGGAATTAGAGTTATTTAGGATTATCTAGAAGGAGGCCAGCCAGAGACCACTCAGAACATTAACATAAGTCAGGGCAACCCTGAGTCTGATGGTATCAATTCATGTAGATAAGTACTCAGATCTTGGCTTTTGTCACCTTTCAGTGGCACCAATCACAACCCCACTAAGACCCAAGCGTATTCAGCGAGGGTCATCACTGGGAAGACCTCTCTTAAAAAGTTTCCCCCATATTGACTTGACATCTATGTTACAAACATAGAAAAAGATTAATGTCTTAGGAGCAGATTTTAAGGTAACTCTGGAATGAGAAATACTCGTCAATAGATTTTGAAAAGTCTCTAACCAGAAATATTAGAAGCAGTGTCTCAAGATCCATTACAATCTTGCCCCCCTAAGCAATGAGAATTGTCACTCTAGAACTCCTGTCTTAGAACACAGAGAGCTTCTCTCAGGCTCATTTTCTCTAGGGCTGTTCCTTCTCACTCCTTCGAGATCAGAATTTTGAACCCACAGTTAATTTTTTGTTCTACCCTCTAGACCTCACTCCCATCTCATTTGTGTCATATTAGTGTCTGTAAACCCAACAGGAGAGGCAACTAAAAACAAAATTACAAAACTGCCATAAGATTCCCTGCTTTTTTCCCTTTCAATCTCCAAGAACATTTCATTTCCTGCTTTGGGAAGAAAACTCTTGTCTCTTCCAGCCATCTGGACTTTTTACTTTATCACTTAGGTCTCCAAAACTTATCAAATCCCTGTGTTTTCTACAGAGCAGAGCTTTCACCCAGGTGATCCGTTTCTTTATCTCACATGTCTTCGGTCTTGTCCCATGCATTCTCCTGTCTTGGCATTATCTGTGATTTCTGGGTTCTTCTATTAGCTTTCCATCCTTGTTAGTCACTGTGTATTTTATAAACACCTTGACTGATGGGTTTCACTTAAAGTAATGTGGTTTCACACCAAATGAATGCTTAGAAGCAGCAGATGAAATTTTAGTTCTCTGAAATGCAATGAATGTAAATCAGATTAATTGTCTCACTGACTCTGGGAACATCCGGGGATCTCATTTCCTGCCTAAGTCATTGAAGCTTTCACGTTAACTTTTGGCAGGTAATGTGGTTGGGACCAGCCATTCATCACCAATAACTGCGCTGAAAACACATCAGGTTGAAAATTTTGACAAGTAGATTGGGCTCTGCTTTCCAGTAAAGCAAATTCCAGTAACCTAGCACCTTTGCCTGCTACTTTCTCCCCTACTTCAGGAAGGTTTTTATATGTGGTCATGAAGGATACAAGGGATTCTTTTTCTTCAACTGTCACTCCAGGGGAGAAACAAGATCTCACAATTATAGGGTTCTCTTCTGGATAATCTGCAGTTTCAAGAAAGGGATTTTTTCAAGGTCACCATTTTTTAGTTCTCTTAATGTTCACTGAACCTGTTTCAACACAGGTAGGCAGTATGGTAGTTTTGTGATTAAAAACAGAAAAAAAACAAATGTAAATATAAATACATGCATATGGTTCATAACAGCTTTATTTATAACAGTCCCAAACTGGAAACACCCAGATGTCCATCAATCAGTAAATGGATAAACAAACTGTGCTTATATATCCTTATAATGAAATAGTACTCAGCAATGAAAAGAATAAAACAATTGACATAAAAAACACAGATAGGTAAACCCTAAAATAATAATGTTAAGTTCAAGAAACCAGAATTAAAAGCCCTATATGATTCTTCTTATATAAAAATCTAGAAGATGCAAATGATATTTGAGAGTCAGAAAGCAGATTGGTGGTTGCCTGGGATAGGGGTTGAGGTACAGAAATGCAGTTGTGAGAAATGACAAAAGAGCGCGAGACAACTTTGAGGGTTGATGGATTTATTATCTCACTTCACGGATGCATATAAAAGTCGAAGCTTAGGATGCTATATGGTTTAAAGAAATGTAGTTGCTAGATGCAATGGTTCATGCTATAATCCCAGTGACTCAGAAGGTTGAAGCAGAAAAATCACAAGGTCAAGGTCAGCCTGGGCAACTTAGCCAGACCCTGTCTCAAAGTAAGAAATACAAAGGGCTAGGCATATAGCTTACCCTGTCTGTGTTCGATCCCCAGTAGTGCCCACCACCAAAAAAAAAAAAAAAAAAAAAAAAAAAGAAAGGAAGGAAGGAAGGAAGGAAGAAAAATTTATTTTATTGAGTGTCAATCATATCTCAATTAAAAATTAAGATCAAAATAATAAATTGTGTGATGCTGGCAATTAACTCCTTTATGTCTGTTTCCTGAATTGTGAACAGGGAATAAAACTAATTCATAGAGATTTTGTGAGTGTTAAATTTTTCACTCATGTGAAAAACTTGAAATAATGTCCGGCACATAGTAAGTATTGTGTGATGTCAGTTATGTTCATATTTGTTATGCGTCTGGCAATTTATGGATATCATTTCATTTGACCCCCCCCCCCCAAATAATCCAGTGAAGTTCTTACGCTCATCACACAGAGCCAATGACTAAGCTTGTCTGACTCTAAAACCCTCATGTTGTCTCTCCAATAAGCTACAAGTCCACCAGGAGGCCCAGAATAATCCTTCTAATGCACTCTCTGCATCTTTGACATCCTGAGGAAAACAGACAGGCAAAAGTGAGTTGCTGAGACCTCTGCTCACTGTTTCACAGTGTGGGAACCATGAACTTCCAGATACTGATGGTCGGAAAACTTCCTGGCCTTGGTGCGAGTTACTCCAAATACACTCGGCAAACTTAACCAGGTAACTTGGTGCTATGTGTAAGATGTTCATGTCTTCAAATAGCCCTGCCTGCCTGCCTTTCCATACTTTTTTTTTTCCCTCCCTTTCTTCCCCTTTTCCACCACATGAGCACACCAGTGAGTAGAATTAGTGTGCAGCAATGATCCACAAGACCCAGGGACCATGGAAACCAGATTAGAGGTATTTCACACAGGACAGTCTGTAGAACATCAGTCTTGCCTTCTGCACTTATCTGTCCCAGGCCTGCTCTCAGGAAGTAGGGGACATGATTCAGTGAAAGGAGCACCACACAAGAAGGAGGGCACTGCACACAGCTTCACATCCTCTCGAGTTTTACCCTCCCAAGCCTGGGAAGTCACTCAGTTTTTCTGAGTCTCACAATTTTCTGTAAAACAGCAACAATAACTTTGCTTGGGATGACACGTTCTAGTTTCACTCAGTGTATTTGCAAGCCTTGTCACTTCTGTTTCCTACAACAAGGCAAGAATTATTGTGCTCTGTAGTGGAGAAAGAAGTTCAGAGAGGTTAAATATTGCCCTTTAAAGTGAGTTGGTGGTGAAATATTGATTAAAACCCAGCACCCAAGGCCACCTGCCTGACAGACAGATGAGAGAATGAGGAAAGGTGTCAAATACACAGAAGACTCTGTTAGTTGCAAATCACTCTGTAATAGAAAGATTTGGGGAATCGTTGAGGAACATTGCAGGAACTGGTGGCTTTAAAGTTGGGAGCTCTGTCTCTGATTTCAGCTCTGTTGCCAGTTAGTCTATGGAAGTCAGTGTTTTTATTTGTAGGATAAATTACTTTCCCCTGAGTTGTTACTGATATCTAGTGATTTTTCTAAATAATCAGACTCTTTCCTTATGGTCACTGAAATTGCCCCTATCTTATTAAGTTCACTAGATACCCTTTCTAGAAACAAGTTAGAAAGAAAAAAAATAAAAACAAAGGGGAGGGTTTGGGAAAGGGGAACTCAGAGAAAGGGTCTCAGAAGGCATCTAGCCTATATAATGGCACATGATATTTCAAGACTTCCTTTTATCTTTTTTTTTTATGCTGAATAACTGTAATTACTATGAGCACTCTTCACAAGTCTCATTTTTTTTCCAGAGCTTTAATCATTCCCATTGCTTTATTCTAGATCTTCTTGAATTTCTTTAAGTGTGCTTTTCTGGCACAAGGGGAAAAAGCTTGCAGAAGTCGGTGAGTGATGACGCTCTGTTCATACTAAGCAGTGACTGGGGGTTTGTCTGCAGGACCCTAGGAAGATGGTTTGAGATGACATTCCAGGTGATGTGATTCCTATAAGCACATAAAGCAGAAATTCAAACCAGAATTTATGTTGTTCAAGTTACTTAATTGACTCATTTATCTATACCACTGAAATCATTTTGAGGGTTTACCAACCAGGTCCCTTTTCAGAGTTCTTCACCCCTTGGGTCAGGGGGAGGGGATGATAAGTGGGCATGCATCACTTCCAAGAGTTTCTCAAAAGCATTTCAATACTTGTAGAATATCATCATTTCACTATTACCCACAACTGGTGTCCACAGACTGTGGTCTATAGCACATATTCAGACTGCTAATTGATTCTATGAGTAAAGTCTTGTTGGAACACATTTGTTTATTTATTTTCACACTATAATAGTAGATTTAAATTGATGAAACAGAGACCACATGGCTCACAATGCCTGTGATATTTAGTAACTGGCCCTTTTTTTAAAAATTACTTTTATTTTTTTAAATACACAACAGAAGAATGCATTATAATTCTTATTAACATATACAGCACAATTTTTCATATCTTTGTATAAAAAGTGTGTTCATGCCAATTCATGTACTTTGTTTTTTGGGTTTTTTGTTTGTATGCATTACAATTCTTATTACACATATATACCACAATTTTTCATATCTCTATTTGTATATAAAGTAGATTGACACCCAATTCGTGTCTTCATACATGAACTTCAGAGGCCCTTTACAAGAAAAATTGGCCAGCCTCAGTCCTAGAAGATAAGAGAATTACTCTGGTGGTTAGCTTTTATTATAGTTTAGAGAAGGGGTGTCTCCCAGTTCATGTGTGAGAAAATGCAAGAATTTTCCAAGGCAAGATGATTAGAATATGAGATCTTTGACCTACTCAATGGATCAATTCATTCACATGGATTAACTGGGTGTCACAATAGGCAGGTAGGATGTGGCTAAAGGAAGTTGGTCATTAGGAGCCTGTCTTTGAGGTTTATGTTTTATCCTTGGGGAGCAACTCTCTCTCTACTTCCTGGCTGATATATCCTGAGCAGTTTTCCATGCCTTTCAATCCTCATATTCTGCCTCATCTTTACCCAGAAAATTGGAGTCAGCCATCTATGGACCGAACCTCTGAAAACATGAGCCAAATTAATTTCTCTTCTTTTGAGTTGTTTTTGTCAATTCTTTTGGTCACAGAGATGCAAGTACTGGAAAAAAATGGCTTTAATGAAAATGCAAAATATTAAAGTGCTTGCTGAAAACAATTAGGCTTATTCTTAATTTCCTTACTTGGTCCAGGACACACACTTTTTTTTTTTTTTAACAAATCAAACTGAAGATGTCAAGGCCAGATGTATAGCTAAATCACCTGAGTGAAAGTAACTGATCACCTGACATTTCTGCACTGGAGCCTTGTATTTACTAAGTGCTTTTGCCCTCATGATCTTTAAATTCTCATCAAAACTCTCTTTAAAAAGACAGGAAATTATAAGATTTTATCAATCTTATTTTCCTTTTGCAATTGTGAGTGAGATTCTGAGAAGGTGATTGGTGGCTGACAGCATACTGATAGCTTTTAATAAAGTCCGTTTTGCACCAGGGGGCTTTAACATATTGTTCCATTTAATCCCCACAACAGCTTTATATGCTAAGATTATTGTGCCCATTAGGCAGATGAAGAAATTAGAGGACTTAAACAAATTAAGAGAGTTGTTGTAGGCCAGCTATAAAATCACACGTCTGTACAAGGTCAACAAGCCAAGCATTGACTTCACAATTTGTTTTTAGATCAAAAGACTTCAGATATTGATTTTTTTTTCTCATTCACGTGTAGAATTTAAGGGAAAACTAGAGTGTCAGTGAAATTGGTAGCAATACCTGACACATTGCTGAGTATGTCTTAGATTCCCATCTGGAGGGTTGAGGGAGGGTGCTGGACTGAAATGGGATTTGGTGGTGTGCAAAGCATGTTCTAAGGACTTGAGTCCCTCCCTACCTGCTCCCCTACTCCTCTGAGGGGCTGAGGGAGTCCTAGGGAGGGATGCCAGACTTAACAGAAAGCAGCTGATAATGGCCTGCAGGCTTCTATAGAAGAGAACTTCATAACACGGAGCTATTTATTTATGGTATGTCACCACCTGAATGGCCTGGAAACATGAGCTGTGGGCACTGTTTTCTCTGAAGAGAAACTTACTATATCCTAAGTGTTACCCTGTCACATTCACCTTGAGAAATTGGTCAGCAGTCTGGAGAATCCCTCATTCCTCCAAGTCATGATCATGTGCCTGGCAACACATAAAACTAAAGTCAGAACCAAACCGTTTTTGTTATTGTTGCACATGTGCTGTTGCCAACAGGTTAAGCAAGGGACAAAATCTGGGTCAAAAGTATTATAGGGTTGCAGAAAAGTCATTTTGTGTTTTTAAAAATATGTACAAGAAAAGGAATTAATCCAGGTCCATTCTGACTTTCTCAGGATGGACAGTACTTGACAATTCCTTATGAGAAGTCAGGAAACTAAAGGCCATTAGGTAAAATGGATGCAATGTCTTCATTATTTTAGTAATTTATTTTATTATAATTGATGATATAGAAATTAAGCCCCATTCAAAGACAGCCCACAAACCTGATGGAAACCCCTGGCTAGAAGAAGGTGACCATGAATTTTGACCCAGTGAGATGTCCTTTGTTCCAAAGATAAGAGAAAGCAATGAAATAGAAGGTTGATAAGTGATGACTTAAAGTTACAATAAGAGTGAAGTGTGTAACTAAAACAAGGGACTATTTAAATGAAGTGCATAGAAACCATCAACCGCAGGTAGCTTAATCTCAGTAAAAAAAAAAAATCTCTTCTCTTGCTGAGGCCTTATCAGTGGTACAGCTTTTAGCCTTAGGGGATGCATAAGAAATGTTGCTCTGTGCCCCTTTGGGAGAAGGAAACAAGTGTGGGCTTTCCTTTTCTATTTTCCTAAATGTGTCCTACTTCTTATTTTGGGATCTCTGAATAATTTTCTAATGGCTTATTTCTCCAAGAATGCATTATTTGCATTTTTCCAAACTGTATTTCTCTTCTTTCTATTTCCTCACCAGGCTTCTAAACCCTCCAGGTTCACTCTGCTAACCAAATCAGCATCCTTGTCAAATTTAATTAATACACTGTGTGCTTCACCTTCCACATCATTAGGAAAGATGCTGAATAAGACAGGGTCCATGTCGCCGTCTTTCCCAAATCCTGTCATTTCTGGTACCTTTCCTTTGCATGCAGCCAGCCAATTCTCAGCTACTGCAATTGCTCACCTCCAAGCCTATTTAAATGCCCTGATGGGCTATCATTTTGTGAAGATCTCTGTGCAATGTGTTAATAAAGTCAAGACCGAGGACATTTACTGTATTCTATTTGTCCTCTCATTTGCTAATTAAAGCCAATAATGAAGTTGAAATCTGCCTGGCAAGATTTTCTTCATTATTAGTGCTACAATTAGATTTATACATTTTGTTCTTCTCATTGAGATGTTTATTCACTTATTCTCTCACACACACACACACACACACACACACATACTTATTATAACCTGGATATTTTTTAAGTTGCTGCTAAGAAAATTGACTTTAATTTGATTCTGCTGATTATAGATGGTATTCTAGAAGAATCATTCAGAAGCTGAATAACATTATAATGTCTTACTTTTGCAATTCCAAGGACAGTCAAAGCAGACCATGGACTGCTTGATAGAGATTGACTCTGGGTTGGTTTTATGAGGCTGGAATAGGAGTAGAGAACTGGATATCACTCCGAGTGCCAAGAAAAATCCAGGTTTCCTATAAAAAGCAGAAGTTTAAATTAAGGGGTAAAAGAAGTCTAACTGTCAAATCCAGGAACAAAAATCAAGGGGAAATATGATTCAAATAAAAACCCAGAAAGATTCTGAGTGGGATTATAGGATGATTTTCATGAGCTCTGATATAAAACACTAAATTGTGAGAGATTCTAACTTGTCAGTAGCTGGGAATTGATGAAAGTAAAGAGTGGATAAAGACCACCAGTCATCATCAATCCAGGGGGAAAGAACTAAATTTCCCTGACTTAGTATGATTCAACTTTATGAAATGCATTCAATGGAAACCTTACATCAAATTATGAATTGTCCTCTTTTCCCAGGCTAGTACTATATAGAACTATACCCTCTGTACTAGGTAGTAGAAATGGGCACAACTCCCAATCGGCCACATGATCATAATGGTAAAGTACCAGTACTCTGCAGCACAGTGTGTTGGTAAGCTGTGATGTTCAGTAGGTTAGATGAATTCCTTGCAATTTCAACTCACAATGGGTTTTGCAAGGTGCAATCCAATGGTAAGTAGAGAAGCATTTGTATTTTTATCATAGATATGATAGAAACAAAAGAGAGGATCTTAAGGTAATCAACATCTCCTTTGAGTTCCCATCCCCCTGAATCCTTACACTTACTTCTTCATTCATATGATAGTATTTCGCATAAAGGACATGACACTGGGGAATGCTTGAGATGTGGATCACAGCTAAAATACTGAATGAAAGGTACATGCAGGAAGGATATCAATGAGTTGAGACCTGAAAAGGCAAAGAAACAAGACCTTATTCAATATGGGGACAGGTTTAGACAGTGTCCAAAAAACAACTTGGAGCCACAGAAGACTTTCTAGCAATGTAATGAGATAATCCTCTCTGTGGTTTGGAAGATGAGCCTGGGTGTAAGCTGACTCTGGGTGGGCAATCAGAACACTGGAGTCAAGGGGCTCAGAAGGGAGCTATTGCAGGAGTCCAGCAGAAAGTCAAATGTGGCCTGAACTGAGTGATGGTAAGGAAAAACTGGGCACTTCTTATTGATGTCAGAAGGCACATTGGATATGAAGGATGAATAAAGAGGGAAAAGCCAAAGGGGGCTCCCAGGTGCTCTTCCTGGAAAATCAGGGCAGGTGCTGCCATTCACAGACAGGAGCATTTGAGGTCAAAAGGATTGGGGAAGAGATTTAAAAATTATATAAAAATAGAGAAATAACCACATTTATTGAGGCTTATGTTGTAAGGATCCGGCGAATGTCGGAGGAAGAGACCACCAAGAGACCGGCTCATGCAACAGCAAAAGGGGATTTATTGAGGATCCAATCCAGCGCGCTAGGGCTCCAGGCTCACTCAAGAAGGGAGAGCGGCCAAGAGCCCCCGAGCAGGGGTTGAGCAGTGCTTAAGTACACTTTTTGGGGGAGGGCGGGGGCTTTGCATACATCAGAGCAAATCATCATGAGGCACGGGAAAATTGAACAACAACTCTCAAACATGATTAGTCCATTCATTGGCGGGAACAGGTCAGGCGGGAGTGATAGGTCAGTCCTAAGAAGGGGGGTACATTCAAACTGATTGGTTTGGGCCCTGAATGCCTACGTGCCAAACTGCACAGGGTCCTAGGTTATTAAACAACTAAATGGTCAGGGGGAATATCTACTGGCAGTCCCGGGAATTGTCCTAACAGCTACAGGAATTTCAGGTTTTGAGTGTAGCATAGGAACTTAACAATACCTGGTCCTTTACATTTTAACTCAGGCTTTGCAGCTTAGAAACTTTACCCTTTCCTTTACATTTTAACTCAGGCTTTGCAGCTTAGAAGCAGCTTTACAATGCCTGGTCCTTTACATTTTAACTCAGGCTTTGCAGCTTAGAAACTTTACCCTTTCAATATCTTTGCTGTCACTTATATTAGTGTCTCCAAATATTAATCTCATGGGATCAGCACCCTGGATCCTATGAGACAGAAGGGAAACCAAGAGTTGGCTGAGCATAATGGCAGATTAAAAAAACAAAAACAAACAAACAAATAAAAAACCAAAACCAGGAAGTCTAATTCCAGAGCATGGTGTTGAGTCTACAACATGTTTCCATGCAGAGGACTCCACAAATCTGTACTCAGGAGAGGGGTCAGACTAGTTGTTGAAGGTGGAAAGTCTTGATATTTATAGTCAGTCCCCAAGGAATTCATTGGAGCAAAACAGCTGGGTATTTTTCTGGATTTCAACCAGTATTCATTTAAACCCACACATGGGCTGGAACTCAGCGGTACAGCATGTACTTAGCATGCACGGGGCCCTGGGTTCACTCCCCAGCACCAAAAACAAAACAAAACCCCACCTACTATGTCACAAGCACTCTGCTATAGGCACAGAAAAGAGCTTTTGCTCCAATCTCTGCCTTTTTAGCCTTGACTTGGTGAATATAAGACAATTAGGAAGACACATGATGACCTTCTTCTTGCCTCAGAGTCTCGAAACACTATACATCTTTCTTTAACTTTAGAGGTACATCACCATCACCCATATAACATTTCAAAGATACAGATGCTTTGACCCCATTTCAGACCTATTCAATGTGGATCACTGGGTTTTTATGGTGGTTGTTATTGTTGCTGCTGTTGTTTTAGTTTAAGAGGAATTTCAAGTGCATCAATACAGTTGAGACTCACTGTTCCCTAAATGCAAATGACCTCTAAGAGTGAAGGTACTTTAAGAAAGAGAGAGAGTGAGTGTGCCAAATGACTAGGAGTTAAAAGCTCCTGTGTGAGTCAGTTTTCTCTCACTGTGACAAAGCGCTTGGAAAAAAAATTTAAAAGAGGAAAGATTTATTTTGGCTCATGGTTATAGAGGTTTCAGTCCACAGTCCTCTGGCTCCATTGCTTTGGGCCTGAGATGATGCAGAAAACATCATGGTGAAAGGGTGTGGTAGAGGAAAGTTCCTCAGTTCATGGCAGCCAGGAAGGAGAGAGGGGCAGGGGGAGAAATGGAAGTGGACAAGATATACTCCCAAGAGCATGCCCCCAATGACCCACTCTCTTCAACTAGGCCCCACCTCCTAGAGTTTCCACCACCTCCTAGTAGTTCTTTCAACTGTGAATCTGTCAAGGGGTTAGTCCAATCCTGATCCAATCCTGAGATTATAGCCCTCATAATCCAATGTCTTTCCAAAAGCCTTACCTCTGCACATTGCTTCATTGGAGACCAAGTTCTCAATTTAGGGGTGGCAGGGAGGATTCAAGATTCACAAATTCCTAGAAGGATGAGAACCATCATTATTTAACATAGTTTATATTCCAGGAACTAAATGGGATGCTTTGCATTTTCCTTATATCACCTTGGACAGAAAAGTAGTTTAAAACAGCAGCACTTCATTAGTGGGGAAACAGTCACAGTGAGATTAACATTTGTTCCCATGTTGACACAACGGCAGACCCAGTGTGTCTGTACTCCCCGGTTACAGCACTTCTACAGTGTTGCTCTTGCCCATACCAGGAATATCCAAATGCGTTTTTTATTCTAGCAGAACGTCCTACAGTATCACTGATAGTAAACTGGGGGTACAAAGCATGGAGAAATTGAGGCAGACCAGATGGAGAGACCAGTCTGATAGGAACCAGCTGGAAAAGATTCCAACTGAAACATTTGCCACTCTCCACAGCCTCAGCACAGAGCTCTCAGTGATAGCCATGACTAAGTCACTCTTATTAGTGAAATTCAGAGCCCTAAAGAAACAGGCCGTCTCTTGGCATCTGACACAAAAAGTCAAACTACTAATTCTGTGAGCAAAAGGAAGTTGTGTTTATAAAACCGTCTCAGAGAGCAAAGAAGAGAGCCAAGTAGGATTGGGAGACATACAGAATTTCTTCAAGAAGCAGCAGCACGAAGAAATGGTTGAACTGTAGCTGCAGAAGCTTGATTGCTCAAATGAGGCTGGTTTTGATTGGCTGATTTTCAGAAAGGTGGTCACTGCATTGACGACTCTGCCAATAGCCTGATTTCAGAAATGTGAAGTTGTCATTGATTTACTAGTCTGCAGAATTTGATTACTTGAGATAATTGTCACTGATCAATGAGGCATGTTTAAAATCAAATCTTAGGTTACTTTTGCCTTGGTCGTAGAATAGATTTTTCCTAAGAGGACAGAAACTTTCATTCTAAGAGTTAATTAGAACATGCTGCTCTAAGATCCATTGGTTATGAAGGTTGGTGAGGCATTTGGATCCTTATTGACACGAGATGAGATTAGGCTAGAACTAAGAAGGTATTGGAAGATGTGGAGAGTACATGAACAAACATCTCTAATCATCCTCCCAGGAAAGCATTATGAGACTATGTAGCTGATCATTCCAGTTGAGTATTTATAAAAACAAAAGCAAACTTAAAAAAATTCAATTGTGACAAGTGTTTGATTCCTTTAAGTCTTACTCTCTATACTCTTAAAACATGTAGGGCTCTTTACTGTTACTGTATGTAGCTGTTTTAATAAAGTGGTCTGTTTTGTTAGGACGTTATCAGATAAGAAATTCTTCTGATGCCTGATGGTTAACATGCTTAGGGAAGAAACCCAGGGTTTGGATTATGAAGTCATTATCAAATCTCCACTTGTCACCTGATGGCTGCCCATACCAAACACCTTAGTGGTAATCAAAATCTCAAATGTGTGCAACACTGTGATCACTAAGTGAAGCTTCTGTTATAATTGTACCATAGGGCACCTACTCCATGGAGCAAGCTTCTACAACTCCCATTGCCTCCATCACCACCCCCCCAGAGGGAGAAAGAATATACTCATTACCGAATAATATCTATTTTTTCAAGTTTTTATTTGTTTTTGGCCATTTTTGCAAAGTATTTGAATAATTGGCTTATTCTTTTAATTCAACAAACAAAAAACCACATGCCAGTTATTCTTGCATAGAATTGTGCTATCAAATAAATGGGGGGTGGTATCTTATTTTAGTTTTTGATGTTAAACTTTTCAGCTGGCTGCTTCTGTGCTAATGCAAAGATACAGACTTTATTATTTCTCATTTGTTCCAACTGAGTTACAGTCTCTGAGACCATATGAATGACTCCAATAATCTGTTTCTTCAGTCAATTCAGTTATATCTGCCATGAGGCCAGCCAGGCACTAAACTGTGTCATAACCACTAGGATCCATTTGGTCACAAGGCTGATGCCCTTAAGATTGCCTCTGCTGTGTGAGTAAAATGTTACCACTATCCAGAAGCACCCATTTATTAATGGGATAATGAGGTGTTTTATACCGTGACTCTCTCTCCCTCGGTTTCTCCTTTTGCATATTTGTGACATGAATCTCAGGGCTGTCTTTCATAGATGAGTTTATTAAAAACATTTGTCATAGTTCATTTGAGCTGCTATAACAAAAATACCATAAACTAAGTTATTTATAAGAAATATAAATTTATTGCTCACAGTTCTGAAGGTTGGAAAGTCCAAGTCCAAGGTATCAGCAGATTCAGTGTCTGCTGAGGGCTGTTCTTAGCTTCAAAGATGGCACCTTCTCACTGTGTTCTCACACGGTAGAAAAGGTGCACAAGCTCCCTCAAGCCTCTTTTACAAGACGATCAATTTCTTTCATAAGAGTAGAGCTCCAATAACCTAATGAGCTCCCAAGTACACCCCCCTGCCAAGTCTCCAATACTACCGTACTCAGGATTCATTTCAACTTGATGAATTTAGAGGTGAAGGGAATACAAATATTCAAGCCATAACAGCACTTTATAAATGAAAAGAAGAATAATCACTGTAAAAGTTCTAAGCTGTTTCCCAACTTCTCTTTCTATCCTGATCATCATGGAGATGTGAAACCTCTCCATAGTGAAAACTTCCCTGGTGCTTATAATCCCAGTCATTAGCTTCCTTTGAATCCTTTCTCTCTCCATCAGGACCTGTTTCTTTTACTCTTCTTGAATCCTTCTTGCTTGTTTTCCTACAGCTGATCCCAGAACTCCCACTTTTAATCTCCTCCTCTCTCCTTTTCTTCTTTCCTATGTCATCTACTAGTCACCCACCCACTCACCTGGTTGCTGCAGCCATCACCCATCATCAACAACATTCTAAAGCCTAAATCCACAAATACTTGCCAGGTTGCAACTTGCATGATTTCATGTTAGTATATGACCTAGTTAGTGTCCACCCCAACCTTCACTTCTCTTAGCTTACAGTCTTCCCTTTGGTTTCTTGCTCCTCTGACTCTTCCTCTCCAGGCCCTTCTGCTTCCTTTGCCACCACTGAATATGCATGAGTACAGGACCTTACGCTCAAATGTCTTCTGTCTCATTCATGTCATGCCTACTTCATGCCTTGTAGTAATCTTTTATCATTGATGACTCCCAGGTCAGTGGCTCCAATCTAATGTATAATGTCTCTCTTGCATAACAGAGAGCTACCTGCTAGACTTGTGTCCAGCTAGATGCTAGACATCTATCTTTAGATGCTGATTCAGAAAGCACAATGGTTTTAAAATATTTACAACTGAGGCTCCCACCTGCAAAATCACTTTCTCCTACTGTACTCCCTCTTTTCAGTAATGGTCCCAAGATTCATGCAATCACTGAATGAAAAATGTTATAGATACCGTCCTTTGGCTTAGACCTCCAAAATCATCTTAGCCACCAAGTCCAGCAACTTTTCCACAGAAATAGCTCTTTATTCTGACAAGTACTCTTGTGGTTCAGGGGCTCATCTTCTTGCTGGATTCCAGTATTAACTCCCTGCATGGAGACACTGACGCTAGGGCTTCTCCTCCCAGTCCCACCCCAGTGGGTTGTCTTATCACTACCCTGCTTAAAATTCTTCACTGGCTTCTCATTTCCTACTACCGGAGGTTATAAGCTATTTTTAGCAGTGTGACCTTTCTCTTCAAATATATTCGTACATAGAACTCCCGTTGGGTGAAGCAGATTTACTCTGTGCAGCTCTGGATTAGGTAGACCTGGAGGGACCAGGATCCTGTCCTGCTTAGGCACTCTCTCACTGCCAGATGGTCCCTGAGGCACTTCCAGAACTAAAGCACTACGAGGGGCTGATTGGAAATCACTGATTGCAGCATGAACTGACCTGTGAGGGTATGAATGAATATTACTAGATAGAATGAATATTACTACTGCTATCTCTACCACTATTATCTTAACAACTCACACTAGGATTCTGCTTTCTGAGGACACCAGCCTTAGAAAATTCTTATAAGTTCCATGGTAAAAAGGTGTGATATCCAAGGACTAGGTCCTGGCTATTGCAGGCTTCTTAGAAAAGAGGATGAATCTGATCTGCCTGAAAAATGGGGAAGGGTTTTTTTTTTTTTTTTCTTCTGGGAGGGAAAGGGCAGATGAGAAAAAAATAAGTTAGAAAAGAGAGAAGCCAGAGGAAAATATAAAAGTGCACAAAGAATGGGAAAAATGTTTTTAAAAATAAAATCCTGTTGGTAGCGAGCCTGGAAAAGTAGTTCTGAGAACAGGGTTATCCACAATGATATCTTCAAAGATTTGGAGATTTTTGTTTATTGCGATTTACTATGCAGTGGGTGATGGAAAGAAACCCTTCCCTTGACCCCTGCTTTTGAATAAAATCTGCTTTACAAGAACTTCTCACGTGGATGCATTTTCTTTGGAAAGTCTAAAGGACAGAGTGCTGCATTCAGAGAAGTGAAGGAAGTAAAGACATGCAGTTTTTAGCTATAGATACCAAAGATAAGAGTACAACAGAATTGGAAGAATATAAATTGCAGGATTTGCAGAAAATTTGGGAAAGGATGAGATGAATTCCAAGCAATTGTTTGAGGAATTCCTCAAATCAATGAATTTTTAGGGCCCCGAAGGCCCCAGTTGAAAATCTTTAAAGATCTAGTCAAGCATAGTGACACATGCCTATAAACCCAGTGTCCAAGGAAGCTAAGGGAGGAGGATCACAATTTCAAGGCCAATGTCAGCAATTTAGCAAGACCCCATCTCAAAATTTTAAAAAAGACTGGAGATATTGTAAAGAACTCTTGGGTTCAATCCTTAGTAGTACCAAAATAAAATAAAATTTTAAAAATCACTAATAATGTAATTTCTGAATTTATTAATCACATTTGAATATATCAATGACTAAATTGTCATACTGAATGTGAGTTCTAAATAAGCTTGCAAAAGATGCTTAGGGCTCCTTAGGTTGCAAGAGAGATCAAATTTAGTTCTAACTAGCACCAGTAAAACATTCATCATAAAGATGAGGATGATTAAAATGAAAACAAAGAAGTATAGTCAGAATCCTTAAGTATTAAAGGTTTGCAAGCAGAATCTGTGCTAGTCACATGGATTCTAGAGGTTGCATCTTTTTGAGCCTCCCTCTTTGAACTCTTTTAACCTTCTGCTTATTAGCTTTCTGGTTTCTTACCATGGATTCATATAATTGACATTCATACAAGCTCCAAGTCCCCATGACCTTTTGGATTCAGTAATGATAACCATTGGATTGACTTGTTCTCTATGTCATTTAACACAAATCACAAAGAGGGAGAAGGTAATCAGCTTAATTTCAAGGGGGTACACCCCAAACTAATTTTCTGTGGCCAAGAGAGAATGAGGTCACATTAAAAACCAGGCAACTCTGGGCAGAAACAGAATTTTTGATAGGAAGAGTGAACAAGAAAGCAACATCTACCTATGAGAAACAATTAACCATAATCTTGAACTTTCTTGGCTTTATTGGCTAAGTAATGTATCTGCTGTGGACATTAACGCTGAGATGCTTCCAAAAGACAACAATTTGGCTTTTCTTAGTTTGGTGCTAACTTAGAGAAGAAACTGGAGACAGAGTCTACTGTTATAAGTGAAAGGTCTATTTCACTTATAAGAATAACTTTTGAGGACTCAAGGATTTTATAACAGAATCTCCAATCTTATGACAGTTTTCCCACTGAGAATTTGTGTCATTGACATCATTCTTTGCAAAGCAAGCATATCATCTTTTACATAATAGATGTATTCCTAAAAGATTGTGTGTGAATCGAATTTTTACACTTGTGATTCAGTCTAATCCCAGTTTCTTCACCTGTCCAATGGGGGGAAATCACATTCTATTTGAAACTCACCAGGGAAACATTATTTCACTTAAAAAGTCATGCTGTGAATTTTCTCTGTGACTGGAATACTGGTCCACTAATTGATCTGTTGTGCAAATTTGGATTTTCATCTATAGGGTTCCCTTGAATCCACCTTAGAAAGTCAAACAGTGACTTTGGACAATATCTAAGTACCAGCAAAATATAAGTAGTTACAAGCTAACCATGAAACCCGAAACTCTTAAGTCTAACTCAGCAATTTAAGTAAATTGTATCAATTCAGGGCTGATCATCAGTGATCCAAAGTAACTGTTTTTTTTTTCTTTAAGTTCTTTGCATTTTAATAGTCTCTGACTCTGTAAGTAACAAGCCAGATTCTGATAAGAACCTATTTTAAATCTCTACTTAAAAGCTCCGCTCTTCACCTCTGAAGGAACAGAGCTCATGAAGTTAAGTGAACAAATTGCAGATGGCTGGCCTCATTCATTCAGAAGCCTTGCGGGTTCCTCAGCAAAATGGCATTTAACACCACAAAGAAGCAAGAGCTGAGCTGCTACATTAAATCCTCAATGGAATCCAATATCTCCACCTGTGGGATGCCTAGAGATAACATGCAATTGTGTCCAAAAATGCAATTACCTGAAGGGAAGAAGAAATGATTTACTCTCTTTTGTGAGGAATGGAATCATGAAAAGGTTCTTTCATCATAAACCAAGTACACTTGAAGCATGGTTTATCCTGCTTTGACACTCAGTAATGGCCTGATCCTCCTCATTATATTCTTGCTGGGTGCAAGATGGTTTGATCATTTGCATCTGGAAGAGCATCACACTCACCTCTCCTAGGCAGTCACTCAGCCTGTTGCACCAGCGCTAAGATAGAGTGAGCACAAAGAAATTAGGATTCATGTACATTGTTTTTTTGTTTTGTTTTGTTTTTTTGTTTTTTTGTTTTTTTTTTTTTAGAGAGGCAGACTCTTCAGTATCCTTTTCCCCTTGCAAAAACATGAAAGTGTTATTGCAATCATAAAAATAACCTGAGTGAATGAGAAATAGTAATTGAGCACCATCAAAATACTCTAAACTTGAGTTGGAGGGGGAGTGTATGCAGTGATCAGTAAAATCTATGCCTTTGTAGAATATCTTTGCACGTTTGCACTGATTTATCAGTGAGGAGAAAGAGACTATGTCTTCCCACAAGGTAGATTTAGAATCTCTGAATCATCCACTGAAAATATTCATCAAGTCAGGGACTTCTCTGCATAACAAGAAATGATTTAAATGACTAAGTCTTCCCTTTGATTCCTTAATATGTAGGACACTAAAGGCACTGAGAGACTACTACTCCTGAAGTAAGCTGGGGAAACTTCCATTATAACAAAGAACACCATGAGTTCTGAAGAATGAGCAAGTTCTATTCATTTCAAATCCAGAATGGAGGTACTTGAAGTCATCATAAGCCAACAGATGCACAGTCAGATGCCTCCCAACGTCCCTTTCAAATATACTTAAGATAGGAGAAATAGTGAATATTTGTGTGAATATAATGTTTGTAAGAAGAAATTAGAAATCTCTGTATAATAGGATATGAAAAAATAAAATGGTTTTGTAAGATGTTTGAGTATTGGAAAGTATGCAACAAGAGAAGAGCAAGAATCTTGCTGAAGGAGGTTTTTGTTATCCAGATGATAGAAACTCATAGTGATTGATAGCACCTTTACCATTGTCTGATTAGAGATTTGAGGATGAGCACATATTTATATAATTAAGATTCTCAATTTTCCATGGCCCTTGAGAGAGGGTAACTATTTTCACTGTAAATAGCAACCATTCCTTGAAGATCCATGATATGGAATTAGAATAAAAGGGAGACTTCTCTACTATATACTTTTTTTTTTTTGCCTAGACTGCATTATCACATATAGCATAGACTTTTTACCTGGTATATGAAATACAGATTTGAACCTTTTTCTAGATATAGTTAGGGGATAGAAAAGACTTGAAAGTGTGATAAAAATACAGTCCAAAGTGTTTTAGATGCTTTTGTTCAGCAACTCTTTTATTTTTGTTGTTGTTGTTGTTTGTTTGTTTGTTTGTACAGCTCTACCCACAAAATAAATTATGTATGTGAGAATATAAGGTGTTCTCTCCAGCTCCACAGCCTTGGGATAGTCAGTTATCCCTCACCAGAAGACTCTGCTTCATGCTCGCTGCATACATAGACAGTTATATAAGTGGAGTTTTTAATCTTAGTTTCTATTGTTAAAAGGCAAAATTTTTATGACATACCAATAAAATATTACCTCCCCCTCAAAAAAAATAAGGTAATAAGATTGCAGAAAATAAAGTGCATCCAAAGCCAAGGGAATATTTAACAGAAAGAAGGATTAAAAGGAATCCATGGTATGCAGCCAGCATAATTGAGATGAAATAAGACACAGGCAAAGAAGCACAACCTCACTTCTCTTTTCCTCAATTCATATGACTTCAGGCAAATCCCCTTGGGACTTGCAGTGTAGCAGGACTTTGTCTCTCCTATATGTAAAATGTTTTAAGAATAGCACAGTGTTGTCTCTCCAATCCTTACTTTAGGTTCTGGATCCGGAAGGGAATAGAACCTGATGAGATGGTGACTTTTTTGGGAGAACTGAAGGAAATATCCCACTATTGATCATCAACTGGTAGATTCCACAGAAGAGATAACAATATGCATTATTTGTAAATATAGGAGCACCCTTGACCTACCAAAGGAAGACTGCTTGCTTACAAACAGTCTCTGTATCATTTATGTGTTCATTTGTAAGTTTATATAGATTTAATAAGTGATTCAGTAGCAACTGGATACAGAATTCTATCCTATTAATCACCAACAGAACTCCAAAGAGGACTCAAAATCTGTATTTCTCTGCTCCTTGCCTGGCAGGTCTCAGAAGGTCAAGGTTTCACGTTGCCCTAGCAACAATGGATAGCATCTCTACCACCTGATCAGCTGCCCAGGGGGCTGCAGGCTCTGCAGCACTCTAAGTGGTTATGATGTTATCCCAGTTGCTGGGGAAACGCACCACCTTGCACTAAGGCAGGTGGAGAGTGGAGTCGATTTCCAACCACCTTGCCTTTAACAGTCTATACTGGCAAATGCATTTATCATTCTGTAAATTCTGTGAACAATGTGGGAATCATAAAGAGTTGTTAGTAGTCACCTTTTCAAAAAGCTCTTAAATAATTCACATTTACTTCCTGAAATACAGTGCTTATATATGAAAAATTTTTTTTAAAAAAACAGGTTTATTATTGCTCTAATTTAAGTGAAATTGCCACCCACACTAAAATATGCCAATGTAACTCTTCTAATTTCCCCCCAGAGTTTCTGGCCCCTTAGTGAGGTCCCCTAGTCAGGTTTTTTTTTTTTTTTTTTTTAGGTTGTTCTCTGCTGTATCTACTGGGAAAATTAAAGAAGAAGAAAATGTCTTAAGATAATATTGGATCTTTAAAAGTAGATTCATAAAAGCAAAGAAGTCCTGTTCCCCATTTGAGTCATCCTTGATTGGCTCTCTCTTAAAATGCATCCTCTGTCTTTCTTATAACCAAGGGCTTTAAAATTCAAATGTTCATGAACACCAGCTTATTAAAATTAGGGCTTGGGGAAATGGCTCGGAAAAGGGAGAAAAGAATATTACCCAACCATTTAAAAGATGCTAATTAATGAAGTTCTAAAGCCCAGAGAGGACATTTGATACAGCGAGGGTTTCCTCTACCAAGGAGGAATGGAACTCATCTAAAAACAAAAAAGAAACCCAGAATAAAATAAAATTGAAGTAGATTAACCCAAATCTTTCCCCAGTGCTGCAGGGCCTCAGGAGTTTTGTTATATTGCAAGAACTTGAGTTTGCCTGCTTATGAACTGAACACATTAACTTTTTTTCTGGTCTAACTCCATTCAGGCCTTGTAGCTATTGGGGACATAGTTGAATGTGCAATAGAAAGTATTCACCCACTTGAGCTATTTTATTTATTGATTAATTTAGCAGTGCTGGGGGATTGAACCCAGGGGCACTTTACCCACTGAACTACATCCCCAGTCCTCCACACTTTTTGTTGTTGTTGTTGTTGTTGTTGTTGAGGCAGAGTCTTGCTAAGTTGCTGAGGTTGGCTTTGAACTTGTGATCCTCCTGCCTCAGCCTCCTGATTCTTTGAACTTATAGGCATATGCCACCCTACCTGGCTTCAGCCACTTGATCTTAATCCAGAGCTGGTCCTCAGCAGCAATCACAAGCTTAGCCCTGGTCAAATCAGGGAATGAGAAGAGCGAAGCTACCCATATGAATTGCTCCATGTGGATGGATCTCCCTTGGCCTGAATTTCCTGTCATTTTTTTTTATCACAGAGAGGAAAGCACACTCTCCTCTCTCTTACCTCATCCATCCACTGCTGCTGAGAATTTGGAACTCACAGCAATTTATCCCTCTGTGTTAAACACCAGAGGATCCTTTCAAAGCACCTGCGGTTAAGTTTGTATCAGCCCCCATGATGTTTCCCCACGCTCAACAGAGTAAGTTATGTTTGATTTTATCTTTTTATTACTGTACATTGTGGTGGCCTTATCCTATATTCTGTAGAAATACCTCTCACCGCCCCGCCCCCACCAGCCCCAGCTCTCTCTCTCTCTCTCCAGATATTGCTGTGGTCCAAAAATTGAAAATCTCCATTGAGTGAAAAATAGATTCTTTGGAATCGAAATAAATAAATAATCCCCACTCTGTAACAGAAAATCATTTTCTGGGGCCTGATAATGATTTCTTAATACTTAGATATCAATCAGATGATCCATTTGTTGTTTAATAAAAGTGCTCAGGTGGAAGAGGCTTAGTCCTTGGGAGAGAATGGGATGATCCATGGGATGAGGATTGAGGAGGGGAAGAAAATAGGTCACAGGCCAGTGGTCAATGTCAGGACTCGGAAATCAGGCTGGGAAGAACATACGTGGTAAGTCACTGCTCTGTAAATACCCTGATGCTCTCCCTCTCACGCTGCACTGGGTCAGGTCTGACGTGTTGC